>NW_010240103.1:4433-40642 GCF_000690775.1 Eurypyga helias | reverse complement strand
TGTGGTCCCGCATGACACTGAAATCCAGCAGGTCACCCTCCAGCACTGATGGAAATATGGTAATTGTTCCTTTTCCCCATGTCATTGTCTCCTGTATTTATGCCCCTCAGGAATAAAGTGCTTTTAAAGCAAAGAGCAAACTGGTCCACCCTAAGCAGTTAATCTTATCCTTGGCTCCTGCTTTATATTGTTGTTTGGGATCTGGATGCCGGTGCAGTTTCATGACCTAAAACCTCACATCTAAGTTTTCATTTGCATGTTAAGTATTTCTATCATAACATTCACTTTTTAAAAATCATAGTCCTAAATTTGTCTTCTCCCTAGGTGCCTGGGAGGATTTCCTCTCCCTTTTTGGCATATGCAACTCTGGAAGACTCTGGGAAGATGCTTTAAAAGAGAGTGGGGTTCTTTCCCCAAAGAGCATAAGAATGGTATAAGCATATTTTTCAGGTCATGACTATTTTACCACATAATAGCCTAGTGATTTATATCAGTCTGTTGGAAGCTCTGAGCCTTTATTTATTTTATTTAATTTCTTCTGGGTTTGCAAATAGAAAAATAGAGGGGGGAAAAAATCCCCAAATCTTTGCTATGGGGCATATTAATGTACATGGGGGTTGAGGAGTGCGCAGCTATGGGAGGAAGGAGTTGGAGCCCAGGGGCGGCCCCAGCATCACATTGTGCAATGTGTTATTTTAGTCTCTCTGGAGGCCAGTAATTGTCCACGTCAGAAAAACTTTAAGGTAACCAGTGTAGAGGGTAATGGCTGCATAAGGAGACCGACTGACAGAACACATTGAACCAATTTTCTTTCAACCTCCCCCAAATTTTTCTTTAAAAGCCTTCCCCTTCAGTCTGGGGAGAAGCATGAGAAACTTGCCTGAGGTTTTCTGAGAAACCAGGGGAGAAGGAGGACAAATGGTGGTCGGTTACAGAACCTTTTCTCCCCTTTGTGGCGCTCCCGTCTCCCTCAGCCCAACCGTAATTAAACTTCCTGTTGCACCCACTGTGCTAGTCACTAACGGGAAAATGCAAATAGACATCCTCACTCTGTAGGGATTATATTCCGAAAAGATGAGACCAGGCAGCATTATTCTCCTGCTAGCGCAGTGATGGTGAGCAACGGGGATTTTTAAGAAGTTATTCGCCAACACTTCCAGCCAGCTTTGCAGTGCCTGCAGAAAACAGGGCATTTACCCTTCTTAGAGTTTTAAAGGAGCTGATTTTGTCATCACTGATTTTGCTTGCTTGCTGCGAGCCACAACGAAGCATGGCCTGGTTTTCAGTAATTTGTCTTCTAATACTCAAACCTAACTTAACCTGGCTCACTTTTTTGAATAACTTATGAGCTCCCACACAGTCTATGATGGGATTTTCCCCATAGCTCCCTGCAGACCTCTACTCTGCAGTGATTTGGAGGAAGCGGGAGATGAAGGAGAGCAGAAAAGGAAGCTATTTTGAGCACAAAGCCTCTAGGCACTTGTAGCTTGTGGAACTATCACATTCAGCCCGAGTTATTGGAGCAAATCAATACTAATTATTTTAAGGCTGAGCCTTATGCTGGGGGTTCTCAGAGTACTCATGGTGATCTTTTATTGCTTCTTTTGTAAATTTGCAGTGTGAGCCGTTATCATGGTGTGCAGAGCAAGGATGCTCTAAGGCAAGGGAAGGCCCCACTGCTTTGTCTCACTGTGCTCTCCGGCACCCTTGTACAACCTCTGTCTGCAGCAGGGCATGCGGTGGAGGATGGATTTCATACCGTGAGTCCTTTGTGGGATGGGAGGATCTCAAAAGCTCCCCTCCTTCAAGGACAGGACCATGTTTAGTCTCTTTGCTTTAGGAGACAAGGAGAGGACCTCATGGTCCCTTAACTACAAATGAGGAGTCAAAGGAGCTGGAGATCCACAAACTGAACACGGGTGCCATCTCCAAGCAAGCAAGGAGAGTGCGTGTTCCAGAATCGATGCAGCTGAGCGCACACTTCACTTTTCTCCACGCTCCTCCTGCAAGGAACAAAGGAGACGTTGGTCATTGCCAAACTCGTTTACAGAAAACACATAGCTATCAACCATAACTCAACAGACCGGGATCCTATCCAGGGTCCAAACTCTCCCTCCAAATAATACAGCTGCTTACTACATCTCCGCTGATACTTAAGATTAATTCCAAGCTCGTATCTGGCAAACACCTACCTAAAACTCAACCCAGTGGCTGCCCAGACCTGAAAGCTCTCCTGTGATGGAGGCTGATGTTTCACATCTCAGTACTGCCTAGCACAGACTCCACAGGGTTTGGTACTTACCCAAACTCAGCAGGATCATACCACAAAAGTGATCTGTGGCACCCACCCCACAGTATTTTTTACTACCTTCAGGAGCTTCTGCATTCCTTCTGCTGTTTGCTGATCTTTAAGCAAGAGAAGCTCAGAAATGCAAGTGCTCTGCAGCCCCATTCCTGCGAGGGACCTGGTTTATACGAAAGGAAGGAATGCAGCTGCATCCCAGCACTGTGCTTAAGAAATCCTGACTATAGCATAGCTGGCTTTGATGCATAACATAGGTCTGGGAAGGGCAAGGGTAGCCAGAAGGTCAACCATAAAAATCAGTGCAGTGATATCCACTACCATTTAGTTTCTCCGTTTTACGGGAGGAGTTATAATGTTGTTCTCTTATAAAGGCTCTTCTCAGCATTGATTTTATTTTTCTTGATTCAGTGGCTGAACCAGGAAACATAAAGATTATTTCATTTTATCTGAAGTGAAATATCTGTTTCATTCTCTGTTTATTTTATTTTTATTTTATTTCTATAGGATTTTTTTTAAAGAAAAAGAAATCAGTTACATTTCCAAGCAAAATACTGATTTGAGATGTAAAGTTTTGGTTTTGCAAACACCAAGGTGTAAGATTGCAATGTTTTTTAAAAAAAAAAAATTTCTTTGGGGATGAAAAACCTTGAAAATGTGGCGTGATTTTGCCAAGTTTCAGGTTAACCAAAAATGACTTGTTTATGGCAAGTGAACTACGGTCTGAGAACTTGCTTCATGTAGCTCCATTCTCCACTAACCCCTTTTTGTCTTTTTAGGTTTGAAATTCTTCAGGGAAGAGACTGACTTTCCTTTTGCACAGGGGAGAGCACTTTGAAGATAAAAATTGTTAGAGCAGTGCTAAGTATTGTGTAGCCTCGGAAGAATGTGTTATCAGCTTACAAAGCCTCTTTGAAAAGTAGCATACACTCAAAGGCACTGACATCTGTCTGTAAAAAGGAAAAAAAAAGAAGTGTAGGTGGGATTTACTGTCTGCTATATAACTTTCTCCGAGACCTTGACTGCACGAAACATACTGCAAGCGAGGCAGAGTTTTTTGCACTAACAACTGCTCTCGATGAAACTTGTTTTTAAGGATTCTGTAGCAGCACAGGGATGCCAAAGCTTACTGCATTCAGATCCCCAAAACCTCCCTAGGTCACAGCAGATCAGATCAGCCTGCACAAAGACATGATTCAGCAGATCAGGTTTTATTAACCAACAGCTGATTTCCAGGTGAGCCCACCTCTTCTTCTCAGAAATTATATTTTGAGAGAGTTTTTTTTCATTTTCCCAGTGAGTATCACTGCAGCAAACTGAGTCATCAGCACAAACAGAGCTTCAGAGCTGGGTACAAACTACATGAGACCCAACCATTCTGTATTATCTTTGTAAGGGAAAATAACTTGTGACTTCTTTCCTGGCTAGACTGTCTTTCTAAAAAGCTACAGGGAACTCCAGGGATGCCTGGTATCTCTTCAGTGATGGGTCTCATTTTGCAGTTTTATGACTAGTGTGAGACGAACACTGATAGAAGATCTAGAAATATTTACCCATCTTTCGGAGGAGTTGCTCTACTTTTCCCCACTTTACCACTGCTGACTATGTCTGTGCCACAGCCAGTTTCACAGACCCACATACCCAGGTTTCTCCACTTCTAGTCCAGCCAGAGACGGTTTTCAAATTACAGAAAAATCCTGCCTGTACATTCAAAGCACAAAAAAAGTACTCTCAGGAGTGTGGGACAAGTAATCAGCACTAATAGGCTGTGTCCATAGGTATGGACACAAGTTCTGCTGCTCATCCTGCAGCCTTTGTAGCACAACACCAAGGCTTGTCTTTGGAGACACCTTAGGGCACAGAGAGGCTGAGCAGCTGGGGACTTCCCTGCAGGACTAGACACTTTTTTAAGGTCTTAGACATGCTTTAGTGCCCATAGGACTGAAGCGTAGATGGTAGATTACCCCATGAGATCAGAGACCTGGCTGTCCATGGATCCAGTCAATGATTTCCGATCTTGCCATGGTGCCGCATGGTGCAAGAGATGCTTCTAGGGCACCCAGCTCTTCTCCAAAGTCCAGCAGCAGCCCTCTGAGCTGGTGACTTGCTCCACCATGTAACAGAATCTCACTTGGCCAAAACAAGTGATTAGTCTGCAGGACTAAACCCTCACAAGCCAGATGTCTGGAAGCAAACAGACTCCCCCCTTTCCCCTAACATCCAAGACTCCAATTCTGCAAATTCATCTTCCTATACTGCTCAGGAGCATGTTGAAGTCTGAAGCTGCAGATTAGTGATGGGACCAGGAGCAACAGGACAGCTCAGGAAGCCACTAAGGCAAAATGTAAAGCTTCTTCCAGACACCTTCTGACTTACCTATGCCTCTAGACCACTGTCCTGCACCTCATGTGGGTGCATGAAATCCAGCTGTTCCTCTTGCTCTTGAGCCACTCATGCATCTGCTAAGGTGCTATTCAGTCTAAATAAACTGGAGGTCCTTTATACAGCTGTTGTCAAACAGCAGTGACTTCTAATTGTTCTTCCCCTGCCCCAGAGGGAACCTGGCCTCCTAGCTCAGGTATGTGGATATCCCCAGCATACATATATGTTTTTACTGCTCATTCCCATTTAAGGATTGAACACACCAATAAACACCCTTTCTCTTCACTACAGCACTAGCTAGACAGGGGCTCAATATGTTTGAGTCACTCTAAAGACAGCCTCTTTTAGCAGATATCTCTAAAATTAGCCATGGACAGCCTGTAAATCTGTGCTGAGGCTCTACTTCAGGTGAGAACATGGGGCATCACCTTAAAAACAGTAGTAGGCAACAAGGCAAGCTCTGAGCTCTCTGGGTGTCTCGATTACACGGGGGTGGTGTGCACCAGCCACTGCTCCTCTGCTGTTGTGTGCTGCTAGTGGTACCCTTGCTGCTGCAGAGTCTTCGGATGGGTAGGTGGAGGAGGGTTTGCCAGAAGGAACCGTGAGGCAGAGCTCCCCCTGCTACAATGCTGTGCAGCCAGTGGCTCGTCGTGACCCCAGCTGCCTCCCCACCTCCAAAGAGTTGATAACAAATGGTATGAATTCATCCACCTACAGGAACATAGGAAAATTAGCTGTGAAATAAGGGCAAGCACCTCAAGCCATAAGCTCTCAGCTAGAGCACAAACAGCAGTCAACCAGTTATTATTATTATTATTATAGTTTCAAAGCTTCCATTAAAAGCAAACCCATGTCCTGGGGCAAGACAAGAGCTGAACTTCAGCCCATGAAAGAGCTCACCCAGATGACTTGTTTTTTTGAGGACAACCTCATTAGTAAATTTTGGGTTCAGAAGAAAAGACGGAGCATTTCCCCCACCTGGCATGTCCTACCCTCTAGGACCTGGTATTTGTTTTCTGTATCTGGAGAAGGAAATTTGCCTGATCCCAGCTCACATTTAACTCGTGCCTTGCCACAGACAAGAGAACGCTTTACAGCCTCTCAGAGTAATTCCCTTCTCGCCTTTGCTGAGCAGGAGCTTTCAGAGCCATCACAGTGTCCATTTAATGACATTAGGTTTTAAGATTATCACTACCCACAGATGACAGCTGAACTCCCAACTGCTCTTTTAGTCATCTTCTGAACTTAGTGGGTTTTATTATTCAACCCAATAATTCACAGTTTTCAGGGGGTGCTTCCCAGCTGAAAACCCCAAAGCACCTTACAGAAGATCGGTAGCAGTACTTCATTTTACCAACGGGAAATTGCAGCACCGAGAAGGTGAAAATCCCATCCCACATCAACAGGGTGACAAACAAATGTAGGCTGCTGTGGGCCATAATATTGCCTGTTGGTTTGAGCTATCCATCCTGCCACCCCCCAAGGTGACCCTATGTTCAAGGTTCCTGTAGGATGTCCCCATGCCCAGAAGATATTTTTAGGACATCTTATATGTTTTATGGGTTATATAGGCACAGATTATGGTTTTTTTCTGTTTATTCAGATCTTATTGCTGCACCACACTGACTCCATGTGGTGCTGGCTGAAGGAAAACTAGCCAGGAGAAGGAGGGATTCCTGTGATAGATGGTATTCAAAGGGAAATGACCAGTGAGCAGTGATGTTCACATCAGAATAATTTCCTTTGCTCAGAACACATGTTCATGGCACTTTCTGAACATTTCCAACTACATGTATTCAGATACTCAGTTAAATGGAGGGGAAAAAAATCACAATTTCGTAAAATGCACTCTAGCTTCTGTTGGGAGGTAAACTGGGAGTTGTAGCACTGAAACGTGGTTTGAAGGGTTGCTTCCAGTTTGTTTATATAACCATCGCCTGTATGTTTTCATCCCAAATAACTTTTGAACCCAGTCGTTGCTTCCCACCAAGTATGAAAGAGATGAAGAGTTCCCAAAGCTAAGCAGTTCCTCCAGGTTTCACAAAAACATGCAGCCAGGTAGATGAGAGAGACCCTAGCAGAAGAAAGGATGGACACCCCCAGCCAGTACTAGACATGAGAGGAGACAAAGAGACATGCACACATACAAAAACATACGCTTTCAGGGACACAGCTGATGGAAAATCCTGACTTTGTTCCAGTGCCAGAGAATCCAAACAGCAGACATGATCGTTGGAAATGAGGCTGCTTTGATCCTGCCGAAGGCTGAATCACTGATCTCCTGTGGAATTTGCCCTCCTAAGGCTGGAACAAAGAAGACAGATGAATGCAAGGAGGCAGGACAGCAGCAGTCACCTCCCTCATTCTGCCCACGTCCTCCCTTGCCCCCCTGCAACTCACCTTGTCGTTTGCTTGCCACATCCGTACTGCAAACACTGCCTCATTTAACATTATTATTGTGTTGCATGGACTAAAGCATGGTGGGAAGCCCTGAAAGGACTGAGCCTTCCTTCGGTGACACCTCCAGACAAGATCACAGCATCCCTTGGAGATGCTAATGAAACATATCCTGCTAAGGGAGGGGTGGGAGGGGGGTAATCCCACGGGCTACAGAGTTGCTAGGGCAGAGAGGTCCATCACTTGGCCCATGGGGGAAAACCAGTTCTTCTCCCAGAAGCTGAGGAGAAAGTGTGTTACACTAGCCAGGAGGGGTTCCTCACAGGTCTAAGCCCCCAGCATGAAACCCAGTGCCTGCCCCTGACACATCTTATGCCCCTAAGAATCAGGAGGTTGAGATGAGCCAGCACGGATTCACCAACAGAAAGACTTCTAATCATGCCACAAATTTACTTAGACAAGAGGGAATCTGAAGGAGGCTTGAGGTCTCCTTTACACCTTATTGGCACCACTGCATGCTCCCATGGTGTGGCAACAGTGCCATGGCCATGATCCCTGTTTCACATTGGGGATTCATCTATCCCTAGCCTGAGCTGTAGGAATGCAGAGAAGCCAAAGACCAGGGAAGCTTTTCTATAACCCCTATTGGCCTCCAACTTGGGAGCTCAAAATAGGGTCCTCATAATTCCTGAGCCTGAAAATCACCAGGGCAAAGCAGTGAGCATACTAATAAACAGACCTGCATTTAGCCTGGTGTTTCGTGGGAGCCCTCAGAAGCCAACCAGGTACTGGCCCACTACGCTTGGTGCCGCATAAATCTACAGCCAGTGACAGCTTCTGCTTTGCGGCGATGGTTTACACGACTCCATCCCCGCCTCTCTGCAGGCCACCATCTATCCAGCTGGTGGGAGCTGCTGCTCCCAGATTACAATTCTTAATTTAGAGAGTCTCTTCTGACATTTTGACTACTACGGCCTGATGCTCGCATGCTCGTGGGAGCAAGCTGTGCTCAGAGAGGGTGAAATTCAGCTCCTCCAGTCGCACCCGTTTTCTCTCTCATGCTTGCTTTCTTCCCTTCCAGATTCACTTAAAAACAACTATGAAAAATGTCACTGGTTTCCAGGAAAAGCATGGCTCTGACCAAGGCAAAAGTCAACCCTTTAATTTAAAACGGTTGAGGGGGAGACAATTCGTTGAAGCTGCTCAGCTAATGCACAAACAGTTTGTAATTACAGGAGAAGGCTGGGAAAACAGGACCTACCTAGGGAATATTCTTATTAAATAAAGCAGAATTCTGTCACCTTCTTAATCATGAAATATTGATGAAACTGTAAGCAGCCCCTCTGAGGTTTCAGCCTTTGCCCTCTCCTTGTGTGTGTGTCCACACAAAGATGAAGGGGGGGAAAAAACCCTCAAAGCCTTCCCATGGAGCTGCAGAATACTAACCACACTGCTCTGTACCAGTGGATTTTTGCTGAGCTTGCATGGGCATATGGATTGGAGAAATAAAAATTCTTCACTCGGCAAAACCAGAAACTTCTTTTAGATTGAATGAATAATGAGAGGGTGATTAAATAGAGACAAGTAAGAAAGGACATATTAAAAGGAGGACTGCCCCATGAATCAGCAGAGCAAGCTGAAGGTTTTCCTTACCTTGCACCACTCCACATGCTTTGGGGGTAGTGGAGAGATATTGAACTCCAGATACCCTGGAGTGTGAGATCTTCCCCTGGCCTCACAAAGCTATGTTTGCAGCTCTGGTACTTGTTCCTGGGTCAAACAGCAGCAGAAAAACAAGCACTGGGACAACCCATCTTCACAAACCAAAGGCCAGCCAAGGCAGCAGGAGGTTTGGGCTGCTGGAGCTCTCAGCATCCACATTCTCCTTCAGGAAATCTAGGTCCTAGAGAAAGCAGCACCCAAGACACAGCAGCCTGTGAACTCAATCTGGATGTACTCAACATTCATCAATATCCACAGCTGAGGATGGTCAGAGCTGGGATGAGACTCCCATGGTCCCTGGTCTCAGTGCCTGAGATGCTACAGCATGAAGATTCACACCATCATTGTGGTGCCAGAAAGATGCCTGCCACTCAGCAGAGGAGCAGGTAAGCTTCAGGCAGCTGGCTGGCCGTGGGTCAGGCAGCACCATACCCCTTGCACTGTTCAGTTCATGTCTGGGCACTCCTGGCTTCAGCCATCAGTTTTCTGAGGGGCCTTAGCAACAGGAGCCCAGAAAAGCCCTGAGGGGGAAGAGCCAGGGACTATGAATAATGTGGATGAATCCAAGAAGTTTAGGGAAGAAAAATCACAGGCAAATTTTCATCCCTTCACACTTCTCTACGCAGTGGGAAGGGACAGAAACTTTTCTCAAACCAAAATAACCATGCTCCGTTCCACTTCTGTGACTCAGCCCCATGGTCCTACCCAAGACAAATAAATAAAGAAAAATGGGAGCTTCCCAGAAGGAGAGAGACATTGGGAACCACAAGCAGGAACTGGGAGACCAGAGCATCACCAATAATGAATCCCAAAAAGTTGACACTTGGCCGAGTCCAATTTTTTATCCTTTCAGCAAGGGGTGAATGAATGGAGCTGGGGGAAGAAAAATAGGTGGCAAAGAACTGACTACAAGGGTCAATCAGGAACAGCAGTTTCGACCTGAGTTTATCAGGACTTCCCTGACAAGAAAACATTGCATTTGGGAGGAACTGGAAAAAGGGAGCAGGGCCAGGCTGGCTGGAAAGCAGGGGAAGGAAGGATCAAAGCACTAGAGGAGGAAGGAGGACAAAGAAGAGGAGGCTGCAATAGCTTAGAGAGGGAGAGATGCATCAAGCAGCAGGGGAGCCTTCTCTGTGCCCACTGCAGTAATGGGGCCTTTGTTCCTCTCCTTTCATGTTCGCACATCCTGGTCCATAAGGGCAGCTGACAGGAGCTGAATCAATCACTCGCTGGTCCCAGCGGAGGGCAGGGCATGATTGATTTGCTCTCCCTGATGGTTGGCTCTGAAAGGACATGCTCTCATTGCTGTTAGTTTCTGGGTCCTGGTTCTTTACTCCAAGTCTAAATGCTGCAAACCCTCTTGCCTCCACCACGGGCTGGTTTGGTGCCACTGCTTCATTTCAACTGTCTGAGAAAGATGTGGAAAAAAAATTTCCACATTAAAAAGAATAGAATTAGAATAGAATAGAATAGAATAGAATAGAATAGAATAGAATAGAATAGAATAGGAGTAGTATGTACCCCAACTTCAAAACTTGTTGCTGAAACATAAAGCCGAAGCTGTAGCCATGGATGATTTTAGTTCTCTTCTGCTCCAAATTCCAGTCATGCTTGTCCCAGTCCCACAGCCTCTCTCTGTCAGGCATAGCCCTTTGTGTTCCTAATCACCCCTGAAAAGGTTTCCCTCCCCCTGATATGGCCGGCACCCTGGGGTGGTTGCCTTTGGAAGCTGAGGGGTAAGGCAGCCCTGCCCCTACTCTTGCATGATGCAGGCTGCCGGCTGCTCTGGGACAGCCTGGAGAGCTGGTGGAGAGGAGAGAGATGGGCTCTGGTCATCACAGTGAGATGGAGATACTCTGCCTAAGGGCAAAAGCTGGGAGATGCAGGCAGATGGCTCTTGGATGCTCATTCAGAGAGAGGATGGTGGCACCCAGCAGCAGCCTGAGCCTGCAGTTTGCTTAGGTACACCAGCAGCACCAAGGGGTGAAGCCAGTCCTGGCTGAGCTTATATCGTACTTTCTGCAATGGATAGCGCTGCGTAAGTCAAGTATATACCTGTGGTGAAGGATCGTCCGCTGAAAGTTTTTCTCCGCCTCAGTGTACCTTTAGCATCCCATCAGTTCCAGTCATCGGTGGAATCAGCACTATTAGCTACCAATGCAATTCCGGCAATAACCAGACAGTTTATCTGCAGGCTTTAATTATTCACCATTTAAAAACTTTTACACCTACATGTACCCTTCAGCCACTCCTACTTTTAAGCAAATCATCCACAGCAATGCTGTCTTCTCCTTCAGCTGTTGCTCACAGAATCACAGAATCATTTAGGTTGGCAAAGACCCTTAAGATCATCGAGCAATGAATGACACTGCCCTCCAATCCATCACCTTGCTCACGGAAACCCACCTGATGGGATGCAATTCAGCTGCGGGCAATGGACTGAACTGTGGAGAATGTGGCAATTCACAGGCAAACAAATGTGCTTCAAAAAAAGTCAGGCATGAGCCCAAATCCACTGCATGGTTTGGTTGGAGGAGAGAAAGAGTCCCAGAGAAGAGGCTTTCAGGATCAGCTAGTGTGACAAGGGCCCACGGTCTGGAAAAAACAGTTTCTGTGTACCTAGGAATAGCAAAATAAGATAACTGTAGTGACTCTAAAATACGTTGGAACCTCCAGAAACGGCAACAACTTATTTAGACCCAGATTCTGCCGGTGATATCCTTCTGCTGAGCAGGTCCTTACAACTGTCCTGCTCTGTTTCTCGTCTGAGTAGTGGGTATCATACCAGGTCCGTGCCAGTGCAATCTCGCTCTGGTGTGCAGGGCGAAGCTCCCAGCGTTTGATGGGTTAGCTAAGGGCTAGCACAGCCCAGGCTCCCGCCGGCAGTTAGCAGCCCAGCTGCTAATTTGGGGATGACTGAACTCCATCTCCAAGTTTTGATATTTTGCTGTGTCTTTTCATTAGCTGCATTTTCCTTCTGGAAACTACCCCATATCTGTATCACTACATCTTTACCACAAAGCCCGGAGGGTTTTATACTCTCCAGTGAGTGTTCCTAACCATTCCCAGCTCTCTCTACTAGGAATAGCTGCTTCTGCTGGCTGCATACACTACTCATGTAGGCAATACATTTTCCAGATTCTTTCCACCTTCCACTCCTTTTTACTAGAGATATGCTCCAACATGAGAACAGATTAAGCTGAAGCAGAGGAAACATTGGAGCCAGGTTGGCTCAATAGTTTTATAGCAGAAATTTCTTTCGAAATCAGCACAGAGCTCTGCAGAGACAGCAGCATTGCTCTTCCATTTGTGGAACTTCAGCCTTGCTTTTAATAGCAGCATCCAGTAGATGCCATAGTTTTCAAGAAGTAAAATTCTTTCACCAAAAAAAGAAGACAATAGTATAATACTCATCAGGATATGATTCTGATTTCACTTTCTGCTCTATGACAAGCTGTGGCAAGGACCAGCTGCTCCTTGAGGAATGGGTATCCCTAAGACAAAGGTGACCTGGAGACACAGCAGGACACAAGCTACAACATACCTACAACTCTGAACTCGCTGCTTCCAGATGTAGATTTTTAATTACCATAAACAGGTCTTTCTGCCCCCTTTCTTGGCCTGCTTAGTCCTGGCTCCAGTAGAGCTCCCCGGGTTTGCACCAGTGCAGAACTGTGAACTCCAAGCTCTGCTAGGATTTGTGCTAGCCCAGTAACCAAAAATAACAGCAGGGAAGAGGTCCTGTTGCACCAAGCTCTGTAGAAACTTGTAGTAAGAGACAGTATCTGCCTGATGGAGTTTGCAGGCTCTGCACATGTAACAGCGAGTGACACAGCAGTGACAGGAAGATGTCTGATTGAACATGGCATAGTGTTACAGGTTGGGTGTCTGAACACCACACACTGATTATGCTGTTACAGCACTGCTCAGACTTGTATTTCCACCCTAATGTACTAAACCCTTCTGAGGTTTAGCTCGCTCAATTTAGGAATACAAATAACCTCAAACAGCCTCATTTCAGAAGCCTCCCTTCCTTGGGAAGCCAATGACAGCATGGTGACGTTGCTCTAAATTCACCTCCAGGCAAACTAGGCTTAGTCACCGCTGTGAAATTGTTTCCTTCTTTCCTGCCTCTCTCCTGGCTTTCCTGCCTGCTCCCCGTTTGACACTTTTCACTGTGACAGTCATCAGGCTGTATATAATATAATCAAAAGGCTGCTTCTGGCTTCAAGCCGTTCCAGAAAGAAATTTTCACAGCACCCTACTTTAAAATGCACCCCCTGTTCTGTACCTTCCCACTGTATAACTTTCTGTTCCTTTCCTCCACCCCATGCTTTTGGGTTTAGGGGATTTAGGTTTGTTTGTAAATTTTTTTTGGGGGGTGGGGGGTGGTATTATCACATTATCCCACATTGCAATTGTAAAACCACATTATAAAAGCAGCCAATATTGAACTAATTTTATCACAGGGCTAGTAATAAAGTTTAACACCAACTATAATATTGTTGTACACCACAAATATTGCAACAGAACAGTAATATCCTGTTAAATTCATTTTCAATCCAGTACCACAAGATCTGTTGAAAGATGTTAAGGGTGAAGTGTTTGTAGGTTGTTTTTTTTTTTTTTACTTTATTTTTGCAAAGCAACATAAAAGTTTAAATTTCATTAAAAAATTCATCACAGGTTTGGCAGTAATCATCCTGGTGACACATCTAATGCCTTCATTGCCTGAAAAGTAATGGATGGCCGATAGCTACCCTGCAAAGCAATATACATCATTAGAACCAGCTCATGGAAAGGAAGAGGTAGTTTTAACATTGCCCCCATTACTTGTCCCCTCATAAGGCTTTATATATTTATTCTTAGGCACCCCAGGGAGTTAGATGCAATTATCTTTTTTTTTTCTTGGGCAGAGAAATGGTTAAAATATTAAGCAGCTTGCCCCAGGTGACACAAAAAGTTTTATGATACTCCGTGGATCTGAATCAGCATCCCTGGTGCAGCGCCTTGGCTATCTGTGCCTCCCACGGGAGGACACGGATGGCTAAATGCTTTTCCTTACAATCATCCCTGTCTGGGAGTGCTGGCCACTTTCTACTGCCTTCAAGGAAGGTCTCATCCACCTCTAGGAACACACAGGATTAATTAAAAGAATTCTTTTAAACCAATTAACTTAAACTGGTAGAAACCCTTGTGTAGCTACTCTCAGTGGATTTAAACCTATTTTTTTAAATTCAGTCTAACTGGAGGCTCTGCATTTGCCAGCTGTGTCCCCCGCATCTTCCGCATTTATTCAACTGCTTTTGGTTTTAAACTAATTTTAATTAAGCTCACGCACTCGGTGTGGCCAAATCCCAAAGGGTCTGTAGAAAGGCAGGCAGAAACACTAGAAAGAGGAGCACAAGTTGGTTCCAGGCAATCCCAGGCACGACTGCACAGCTCCTGGCAGGTGCCAACTGGTTTAAGTTCAGTATACATGAACACCAGCCCTGTCCTGGTGAATTTATGGTCTCTGGAGAAATTAGTCTAGACCTTAATGACTGCGTTCATCCATAGACAGGAAAAGCAAACCAGAAAATATGAATGATGGTGAGCAGATTGCTAGAGAAATGCAACAACAAAGCTGGAGACCCGGTGTCTCCTGACGTTCAGAGCTGCCGGCTCCCTGCCTTCTCCCGGAGCAGGGCTAAATCTGTCCTGGGGACCACACTCAAGGCTGGGCTTTTCAAGGCGATCAGCATGGAAATCACAATACGTAAGTATTTCTGGCATGACGTTGGCCCAAAAGGCACAATATTTCTGGGAACTGTCCATGTCCCTAAACAATCAAAAACTACTGAAAGATGGAAAACTGTAGATTTCATTGACCATTCTTTGATTTAACACATACATTACACATTAAACAAGACACCTCAGGAAATATTTTCAAACATGTTTTGACCTCATTAAGAGCAAATAGGAGGATAAAATGCCACTTACCCATAAATTTTTCCTCTTTTTAAAAATCCATTCAGTGTTTTTTTTAATTTGTTAATGCAAACAGATGGTAGACCAAAGTGCAGAAGACTCTATTCCTTTCTGAGCTCTAACCCACTCCTTTCCACCTCTCTGTAACTAGCTCAGGGATGCTAATGATCCCAGAAGCTTTCTTTTGTGATTTTAAACTGCTGTTCCCCCTCCTAGCTAAACCTAGACTTTGATTTGTCAGTCTTTTATAGACCCTGGAATTGAAGTCATGCAATAGCGACTGACTTTCTCTCACTGTTGCAGATCATGTCGGTAACTAAGATCACATCCCTGAGGCTAAGAACCAAAATCCATGGAAATCTGCTGGTCAGACACTCATTACAGCCCTCTCTTCGTATATGGCTATTCTTGTTAGTACAAAAAAACCACTTTCAGATAGGATCTTTCCTCAATTACCAAACAGTGCCTTAAACTGTATCCTCAAAATATCTTTAAACTCTGTTCTCCTAAAATGCTGGGCCACTCGTGCTCTTATTAGGATTAACTTGATCTTTGGATGTGCACAAGGAATAGTCTCCAGGACATCGTTGTGTCCATGTATGTATAAACATTAAAGCCACAATCAGTGGCCAATATGCCCTGTTGCTCAAAATAACTTGGTTTTTCTACCAGGAATTGTAGCCTTCACAGTAGCTTCTTTATAAGTCATAGATTCAGACAGAAAGGAAAAAAAAAAAATCACTTGACATCCACTGTGAGAGGATGAGATTTGATAATTTATTCCCCCAGAAACCAGGAAACTTGTCCTGAAGAGGTACAAAAGGGGATAGGAAAGGTCTTAAGGACCTGTGAAAAGCTGAAGGAAGAGGAGAATCAGAAAAAAAAACAAACAAAACCCAAACCAAACCAAACCAAAAACCATACAGATACTACAAGAAAAACAGATATCAAGAAGATTTTCAGAGACCAGGTGGCAATATATTAGCTGAAGGATTTCTCAGGGCTATTCTCCAGCAGCAGCTCAGAAATATGAGAGTCTGTGAGATGGGCAAGAAAATATGAGCCAAGTAGAAGATTCTTTGCAAGTGGAGAGCAGGAAGTCGGATGGATAGCTGAGCTGGTGAAAGTTTGTAGGTAGCCTTTCAGAAGGAGGTGGAGGACTATCTGCCTCCAACAAAATTTGACAATAGTCAGGATGTAAGGGAAAGACTTGCAGTGGAGAGATTTCCTGCCCCCTTGCATCTTAAAGCACTTTGTAATGCAGTGACAATTAGACATGAAAGGGACCTTCCTGAACTGCTACAGCTTTATGTGCATTCTGCAAAGGTGGAAGTAACATCGTAAAGGGGACAAGATTGGATATAATTAGGTACATTTAATGCATCATCATACCATTGTTTACTGGTAATAAATAACTTACTTATTTTTCCTCATTCTCCATATTTAATTTTCTACCAGTATAACTCTCAACTTGTGTTAAACTACCACCCTGGATTTGCATCCATTTAAGGGAGTAAGGCCTTTTACATCATTCCCTAGAGTGGAGCAGTGGGGATTTACCCCTGATGAGAATTTTGATGATATCTGTAAAGGCAAAGTCAATCCAGCTTGAAGAATGGCTATGTATTATCCTCTAGTGCAGCCCAAGGGAGGTTTAAGAAAGGAATATGAGAGTGTGAAACCAAGGCACAGATTTTAAGGCCAGAAGACACTGATAAAATCAGTTTGGTTGATCTACTAAATAGCATAGATTTCCGGAAGGCTCCAAAGTCATTCTCTCAGGATTACAAAGGACATCTGTAGTGGAGTTGGAAAGTGAACCCAAACACACATGTCTTGCTGCAGCAGGTAACCTGTGAGGCCACAGTTCAATTCTCTTGGGTGGGAGCAAGCCAGGAATTTTCTTTATATCTCACTGAGGGACCATTTGCTTTTCCTAGATCTCACATGATTGTGACCTGGGACTGTGCCCTCAAGCAGGCAGCAGAACAAATCACAGTGCACAAATTGCTTGACAAACTTGTGCAGGTGGATAATGAAAAATGCAGCTGAAACCAGTTCTCTATAAGAAGATACTGAAGGCAACTTTTTGTGAAAACAGAATCATCACTTCTGTTGGCATAGTTTATTTCTTCCTTGGTCTTTCCTGAACCCTAATATTCAATGCAAGAAAATGATGCAAACCATTATCTGAATGGTTATATTCATGTTACCTTCTTCTGAATGATTTATTTATAAGGTTTCACACTGTCCTACCACCAGACAAGTAAGTGCTTTTTAAAAAAATAAACTATTTACTTCTCTTTTCTTTAGTTACCAGAACAAAATTTCTAAGTTTTCTTGATAGTATGGCCTCTTCTTCCACTTCCAGCTGCAAATCCATGTCCTTCCCCTTCACTTCTTCCAAACCACCTTTTCTATTTGATGTCTCCCTATCCTTTGACCATCACATTTTGTGGATGGTGCCTTAACCTAAGTGGCTCACTAGTTCTGTTTTAAATGACTTGTGTCTTTTAAAAGTCACAGCTACCTTGCCTTTGGCAGATCATGCACACAAGCAGAAGAGCCTTAAAAAAGGGGCAAAAGAGTGAACTGTTTCAAATAAGACAGAAAAGCCCTTATTCATTCTAAGGTCCTGTCATTCTCTGTCCTGTCTGTCTCTAGACACAAGCATGGAGCAGATGTACCTGGAACCCATATAGACTCTGTGCCAAGGCCCTGCCGGGAGAATCTAGAACTTAATTCATCATCTACGTTTACCAAGCGGTATCTGGGGACATCCATAATGATTCTGTTTTTATCTGGCAACAAAAGAGGACGAAGGTGCAGCACTGTGAAGAAAGATGCATTAGCTGTCAGAACACAGGTAACACATCTTGCTAACATACTCCATTCCATTCCCCCTCCAAACTTCTCCCCTGCCCCTCCCTCCCCCCCCCCTCCCAGATAGCTTGGAGCAGTGTTTTTCTTTTAAAAGTATCCTATCACCTCTGACAGATGGATTAATGCTTAAAAGCATCAATATTTTGGGGAAGTGGTACCTGCTGGCGAGGTAGATATAGGTTTGTCATTCAAGAGGTTTTATATTTCCTATTAGGTTCTTTTCCTAGAAAGCAGCAACCATTCATTTTAAACTTCATCTACTGGTAGGGTTTGGGGTGTTTGGGGGGGGGAAGTGGAGTGGTGTTGGGGTTTTTTTTATCTTGTTTTGGTTTCTTCAGTGGACACATCATCTGTCAGCAGTTTGGAAGAGTGGGAGTGCTTTTTCCTGGCTGTCCTGAAAGGTGAGCTCTAAAAAAATGTCATTGCTTGTGCTCAGAGTGGATTAGCAGAAGGTATTGCAAGGGGGTAGACAGAAAAAACGGCCAACATCATCCCAGAAACAGATTTTAACAGTTTGGATAACTTTTTTCCCTCTCACAAGAAACACTGAATCAGCCTTGTTGTTCATATTCCCCACTGTACTTCTGATGGCCTGTTTTGCTTATCTGGCACTTCGGCTCAGATGCATCCCACCTGATAATAGGCAGAGATGCTGAAGTTAGGACTGTCATTATCTGGGCCCCAGCTACAGTCACAGAGAAGAGAGAGACACCTCAGGAGAGGGATCCACATCTGAGGAGGGTGAATCATGCTCTCAAGATGCCAGTATTTCTCCATTTCTCAAGATGCTGCTGGCACAAACAGCAGTAAGTCAGTACAATGAAGCTTCTAATTTAGGAGCTTTGGTGAAATGCCTGAAGTTTGATGGGTGAAAGTAGACTGTGGTGAATTTCCCTCTCATCATATTTTCAGCTTGATGGAAAGAAAGATATCAGATATTCACCCCTTTGCTACACAGGACTCTTGTGAAGGGAGGTGAGAGCAGCATAAAGGAAAAGAAGAATAAAGAGATGAGAAACATGGAGGTTTCCAAGGGGAAGTGATGAAATCTATCCTGCTATTGCCTTCTGGCTTTGTGAGCTGAGTTGCACAGCTTCTTGCCTATGCCACCTCCACAGCCAGAAGGCTGCTCAAATACAGGATTTGATTCTGGCCCAAAGCTCGGGCGGGAGCATAGCTGAGAATTTGCACATGGTTTCCATCTGCTCCTCGACTAGTCCTCCCCAATAACTCGTACAGCTGAATAGCTGCTGTCCTGGGAAGGAAGGGGCTGGGGTGGCCAGTAACTTCAGCCCAAGGACTCAGTGTGGCTGAATATATTCACTAGAAGGATAAAAAACCATCAGCAATCTCAGTGCAATTCCAGAAAAGAAACTTCCCTCATGGAGACTCTTCAATATGCAGTATTTTCAAATTTCCAAGTACTAAGTGCAAAGAGTTCAAAGAACTGGAATAGTTTTGGAGGTCAGAATAGTGGTAAGAGGTGGAAAAACAGAGTCAAGTTAGGAAGCCCAGCACTGAACAGATCAAGAATGTGATCTTGTTTGAAGACCCTAACTCCAGGATGCCCTGGCAACAGTCTTTGCATTAGTCTTTCAGTCTTGAGAAGCTAAGGGTACAATGTGGTCCTCCAGATACTTCCATCCTAGCCCCAGCTCCAGCCCCATCTCTGCAGGACACTGTAGACCCCGGGGCTCTGCAGCACCCCCAGCTGAAGTTCTGAATAAAGGGTCCTTCCCAGAGACCAGCTTTTGGGTTGCTGTTCCCTGCGGCCTTCTCTGGAGAAGTGTCAGCTCTGCCACCTCCTCAGAGGTGCCCCAGCACTATCTCCACAGTACTTCCTACCATGCTCAGCCCCACAGAAGGATCAGGGGGTTTACCATCAATGAGGCAGTTGGCAGAAGCCCTCTCCTGACTGTGTTCAGATTTCCTAACTCAGTCACCCTGGGCTGTGACTATACAGACACTGCTGGTGCAGTTCTCTTTATTCATTGCCTAAGGGCCTCAGTGGCTACTCAGCACCCTGCTTCCCTACCATCCTGAACCCAGAAGTTAGCAGATCCAGAATGCCCAGTTCTTGCACACATTTGAAATGCAGGTAAGGGATGGACAACTCATGGTTTTCTTCTTTCTCAGTAATACTGGCAGAGCGGTCCTTGTGAGCATCAGGATGTCACATTCAGAGTCTGAGACCCACAAAGCGTCTGAGTGTGGCCTGAACACAGTCACACCAGTTTCTTCTGTACTCAAAGGAGAGGCATTTCCAGAGAGCATTCAGCCCACTGAAGATATAAATCATGCAGTGGAGGTTCTTGTCATTCTTCACAAAGAAACCCCAGAGCAACTGCACTATGGTAGGGTGCAAACAGGCTGCAAGAAGGCTGCTGATGCCATGGTGACTACCCCATGTCTTAGTTCACACAATAGGGCAGGTGGTTAGTACTGAGAACACAGCCCGTATTTCCCTTCCCTTATGAAACACTTGGAAATCAGAAAGGTCCCAAAGTCATGGTTTGGAAACAGACAATCCAGTGTCCAGACTGAATGTGTGATGCAGGAAAGCATCCTGAAGCCCACGAATAACAAGAATGGGAACTCCTGGAGTATAGTTACTCCAGAAAGGGCTCCCAAGTGCCTCATTTTACATGTCTCAAACCTGCGGGTGACTATAATTATCAGTGTTGCTTGGCTGCAAGAAACCCAAGGAAACAAGCATTTACAGCGAGACTCTGTACCACCTACTCCCACTGGTGAGCGTTCCCATGAGTAATTCCAGTGAAGCCAAGGAGGTTACATGTGTGAATAGCATTGGATCTTCTGGAGAATGAAGTTCACAGCCTGGCCCTGAGAATTATTTTAAGCCTCTAAAAGGTCCCCTGTAAGTCAGTCAACCATTTCCCTGTTCACAGACATGAACATTGCAAGTTTTAACCTGTGCCTCATGGCTTCCCAGTTAGCGTTTCCATGAATTAAAAATAACGTGTGCACTGCACTGTGTGATATCCATGTACACATGTGTAATAGCAAAGCGATACAGGCACAGTTTGCTAGACACACTGTAATAAGATCTGATAGTTTCAGTAGCTTTTTGGCTGCCATTTTTCACCTGAGTGACATGCTTATCCGTTTTGGTATATGAACTTCTACAAGGTCATTTAGGACATTGTGTTTTACCTTGATTGATGGTACGGTGCAGGAAGTGTGACTGATCCATACAATCCTGCCTCAACATATTTTTCTCCAGATCTCCAAGGTTTGGAATCCCTCATTAAAAAAAAAAAAAAAAGGCAAACCAAAAAACCCCAGTCTGATCCAAAAGTGTTGAGCAGTCAAAGCTCAAGTACTCACCCTGTCTGCTACTAACTTGCAAAAGTTTTTACTGCAAGATTTTGAACGTGACAGTAAAATTCTGCAACACGCACATGGTGTGGGAGGAATAGAAATTACATTCAGAGTTTGAGTCTGGAAATTTGTGCCTGAACAGGGAAAAGCAAGGGATGTGTTTAATCAACAGGCTCAAGCATTCCCTTCTTGTAAGACAGAAAAAGGCAGCACTTAAACTTGATAACTCCTTAGAAACAGCAAGCGCAGAACACAGATCGGACGTCAGCAACGCTCACCAGGGAGAAGAAACACAAAATGGAGTTAGAATTAACATGTTCTTTGCGCGCACACGTGCACTTGTGCATTGCAGAGCAGGTTGTTTAGTGGTTTCCCTAGCTGTACTCCTGGCTGGATTGCCAATATCTTATCTCTGTGCCCTGCAGTGTCCTTTTATAAATCATACACCTGATTCACCAGGGAGGATGGGAGCTTCAGCTGATAGTAGGGTCCTCCAGTGGGAGCAGTTAGGGGCTCCTCAAACACAGCAGCATTGCAATGGGTAAGTGGAAGGAAACTGAAGCACTGAAAAGTGGAATTCCTTGTTAAAAATCCTTCAGCAAAGTTAGAACCTGCAGTCATGTGTGTGACCAGCAGCCCTGTGCCCTCACTAGCAGAGATCAGTCAACCAAGGTTGATCTTGTGTCCTGCCAGGCTAGTAGAAAGAGAGCCACAGTGAAAGGCCCAACTGGATTTTTCTTTTAAATGCAAAGAGAAGGGACAGAATAATGAGGAACTATAAACTTCTTCTCTCCCTCCAACTGGACATCAGGACAGGATTGAACTTTTCTTCAAGAGAAAATCTCTTCACCAAGCCACCAGACGCTCTCATTCAGTGCTGGGGCTCTCCCAGCCTTGGGGACCAGGACCCAGACTTTTTTCCTTATTACCAGGCATCACCATGTTTTTCTATAAAAAGCAGAGCCACATACCCTGCCAGGGCTCCCAGTCAGTGCTGAACCCTTCCCAAGTGCCGTCTCCAGTGCTGTCACTGACGGGTGTGACGGAATGAAGCTGTCCCGTTGACCAGGCTTCTGGCCAGTGGTGTCAGCCCAACTTCATAAAAAGTTTTGCCAAGTGGAAATCAGTTCTGGGTCAATCAGAAAACTGAGATTAACAATTCCATCAATGTTAATCTTCATTTGCAGACTTCTTCAGTGAGACTCTGGAAATATTAATGTGCCCTCCACATCAGACAGAGCTCCTGCATCTCTCCTTCTAGAACCAGTTCCCTGCATTGAGCTAGCAATGCTTGGAGGATTCGTGCAGGCTGGGCTCTCAGCAGCTGTAACAGACACAGCGATGAAAATAAGATGACCTGTAGACAGCAGGTCTTTTCTTTTGCCACTAGAAAAACTGTTATTCAAACAATGCTCTCCATAGCACAAATGTTCTGGAAAGTGTTCCCAGCACAGTCAGAGCTGGTAGACTTGGAGTTTAAAGGCCACAGGAATCAGACTGAACATCACACGCAACCCTACTGTGAGAGACCCAGAAATGCACCCCGTGCTTCTTGCATCAAACACTCGCACCTTGTGATTGAGCTAGAGCTCTTCTTCTCAAAACGCACCCAAATCTTGATTAATGTTCTTAATTAACTTCATTGCAAAAGGGACTGCTATCCTCTTTGTCTGATTTTATACTAACTGTTAATTTTAGGCTATGAATGGTTACTGAACTGCCTACTTGCACAAAGAGGGGCTTCCCAGGAAGGATGCCTTTCAACTAGGATACAGCATTTTATCAAAGCGAAGAAGAATTTCCTCTCTCTCTCAATAGGGAAAAATGAGGTTCTGACTACAGTAGTGTCACTTACTGAAATGACAGGTTAAGGATAAGTGTGTATGATTGCAGACTGTAAGATGGTTAAGTATGTGCAAACCCCTTTCAAATGCCAGAATGTATATTACTGTCTTTTCATTTGGGGGAAAAAAATTACATTTTTTGCCCTGTGAAAGACTGAAATACGCACTTTGGGCACCATGTGCTGATCTCACGCTGCTTTGAAATTACTTCATCAGGGCTCTTACAGCTTTGGGCCAGCACTGTCAGAGTCCTGAACCCAGACCTTGGCTTATTAAACCATGCTTTATTTTACTGTTTTGAATCCTTGCAATTCTGTGAAGCAGTCATGTGAGCACCTGGCATCTTCAAATCAGAGTGACTGTGCCCGCCCTCTTAATCCTGTGCAAAGACGGAAGGTTAATTAAACCAGTGTTTGATTTATAAATGTTATCCCTTCTGGGGAGCAGAGTGCAACTCCAGCTAAAAGGCAATATTGTGTTTATTTTACTTCTCCACTGACTGTTCCCTACATGCAGTAGTTTATGTATATAAATAATGGTTTAAGGTAGGGAATGGTTGTGGTGAAAACTAAGCCCAACTTTCAAACAAGCCATGAAAAGGAGTAACTTGAATCATGCAATGATTTCTAGGAAGCTGAAGCAATTAATTCTTTCATGGGTAAAATATAAGCCAAAAAATAAAACTTCAGTGTCCCATGGTGACAGCAAAATTTAAAAGCATGGTATTAAAGAAGGCAGAATTCCCCGCTTGTATAGGAAAACAATGTTTTCATTTAGGCCAGTGGAAATCTGGACTAGTTCCATTTGGATCACTGAATTTGTTCTGGATTTACCCCAGGGTAAATGAGAACAGAAGACAACACTCCCAGGTTTTCTTTTTCACATCTTTCCTTTCTGAGGAAGAATTAGGGCCAGACTCCGAGAAGCTAATATCAGTTCAGGCCCAAGGTATGACTTCTTCATCGCCACTGGTATCTGCGTGGATGTAAATATTTGTGCTCCCTATTGCCTTCCACTTTTGGAAGTCCTCCTTTCTAAGACCAACCATGCTCTAGCTCAGGTCCCATAATGCTACCAGCTACTTGGCAAAGCTTGCATGTAACCCTGAGTAATCACAAGAATTCGTGATAGGGGAAAAAATCTAAAGACACATACACGTAAGTTACTGTGGGACATTTCAATACAGAGAGCAAAATATCCATGGGAAAATGTACCCCATTTCTGAGTAAGGATGGTTATCACTTAAAAAACACATTTAAAAAAAAAAAAAAAAGACATTAAACCAGATGTGGTTTCACAATGCTGCACTCAAAGTGTCACTGCCAGTATTTCAGCTCCTGGTATTAACTCTACTACCTTCAGCCACTTGTGAATCTATGACACCAAATGCTGTTTGCATGTCCCATGCCTGATACAGGGAATCAAACCAGCCTGAAATGTTTCTGGGTCAGGGACCAGGAGCTTCCCTACTGTAGCAGTGGAATCTCAGTCTGCCAAGCTCAGTACCGAAGGGTTGGGCTAACACAAAGTTGTAAGACAATCGCACAGTATTTGCTATGTTTTGTCATGGTGCTGGTGACATCTCTTGAGAGTTCCAGGAAATAATGGCAAGATCACAGAGATTGGGGCAGTGGGTTGTGTCCCAAAGATTACTATAATTTCTTATTTGGATTAATAATAGGAATGTCGTGAAGCTGCTTTCTATTATCCTGGGCAGAGCTTAATTTTATTTCTACTTAAAATGTCCTCACTCCATTTCATAGAATCACAGAATGGTTTGAGTTGGAAGGGACCTTAAAGATCATCTAGTTCCAACCCTCTGCCATGGGCAGGGACACCTTCCACTAGACCAGGTTGCTCCAAGCCTCTTCCAGCCTGGCCTTGGACACTTCCAGGGATGGGGCATCCACAGCTTCTCTGGGCAACCTGTTCCAGTGCCTCACCACCCTCTCTGGGAAGAACTTCTTCCTGATACCTAATCTAAACCTCCCCACTTTCAATTTAAACCCGTTACCCCTTGTCCTGTCACTACAGACCCTTGTAAGAAGTCGCCCCCAGCTTCCTTGTAGCCCCTTCAGGTACTGGAAGGTGCTATAAGGTCTCCCCGGAGCCTCCTCTTCTCCAGGCTGAACAAGCCCAACTCTCTCAGCCTGTCCCCATAGGAGAGGTGCTCCAGCCCTCTGAGCATCTTCGTGGCCTCCTCTGGACTTGCTCCAAGTGGTCAATATCCTTCTGAGGTTGAGGGCTCCACAGCTGGATGCAGCACTCCAGGTGGGGTCTCACCAGAGCAGAGCAGAGGGGAAGAATTTGCACTCTTATTCAGCAAAGCACTTGCAAGCTGAAATTTAAATATGGGCATAAGCCCCATTGACATCTCCTCAGGCTGCTAAGAGAAACCCTGAGGCTGCCTGAAAAACCAGACTGTGCTCGCAGTGAATTTGCAGGTGTCGGCTCAGAACACTGCCAGAGCACATTTTCTAAAGGGTGCATTATAGGCATCTTTTTTGGCTTCAGCTGAACTGAAGGAAGTGTTTCAGTGCTGGATCCTGAGCAGAGCTAAGAGAGGAAGCCAGGTAAGTAAATTCAGACCTGGCTGACACACTTTGCACCCATAAAGGGAACCTTGGTTAAATTTGTGCTACAAAGCCAACCCAGCTGCTGCTCAAAATTCAGGCTAATGTTTGTTCTACGTTCCTGCAGGTAATATCCCTGTAGCAGTGGTTTATGCTACTGTAAGAAAAGTATTTTAAACACTTTAATGGCCTGCTTTATATCCATCCCCTCCTTCAGTGGGTGCAAATAATTGTCGGTGCAATTTTGTACCCCCAGTTATTTGCAGTTATGGTGCGTGTCATTGACGTGTCTTAACTAGCTGATAAGATACGTGGGTGCAATCAGATGCCGTAATTAGAAGTTTAAATGACACGAACTGCACCCACACATAACTGCAAGTGCAAAATTGTAACATCTTGGAAGCAACAAAGAGAGGAAGGACTTAGGAATTTGTCCTTGCAAATGTTAATTTGCATGGCAATAAGCTTGAGCCTATTTGGCAAATACACTTTCATTACATAAGATTTAAGCCAATTGATTTTAAACAACCTGAGAGTGTTCAGACACTTAGCATTAGACACAGCATCTTGAAAAATTATACTAGTCTGTTCAACTAGGGCAAGGAACTTTTCCATTCAGTTAGGTAACATGTAATTCATGTCTTCGTTACTGCCTTTGCCATCGTTAGCGTAAGCAAGAGCGTTCGCTTGCAATGACAGATTTTTACAATGATTTCTCAAGGCTGTAGCACAGTGTAAGTGCGTTTCATATTTCACGATAAGCAAATGATGTGCAACAAACAAGAAGGCTCTTCTTGGTCTGGAGTTTATCTTGCTGCCATAATAATATAATATACAATTATATATTCCAGCCTTATGCAAGGCAGAAATTTTAATCTGACACCTCTTCATATATACTATCCAAAGTTTTGGGAACCTTAGAGGAGTTTTCAATGGTTTTACTGAGAAGATACAGATGCATTTTGAGGTCAAATGAGAATCATTGGTGTTTCTCTTATTTCTCTCCTGTTTTAGCCCCAAGGGTCCATTTAACTATCCCTGCACACTGCAGTGTGTGCAACACAACTGGAAATATTTCCTCAGGCTGTTTGCTATTTCTCCTTGTTGCCTGGCCAAGGGAGATGGAGAGAAAAACTGAACCAAGGAAGCCTGAACAAGCCAAAGAAAAGCAGAATGGAAAGGAGCGTAAAAGGATAAAACAAAAATGTTGAGAGATCACATCCTTTCATCTCTGCTCTAGGGTTTTCTCTCAGCAGTGCAGCCTTTCCCCTTGCTGGGAGAGGGGAGAGTGAGGAGACCATGGCAGAGCAATGCAGTATGGGATGTATTGTGTGCCTTCGAGTGATCCACCTCCCCAGGTTTGGAAGTTGTGTTCCGCCTGCTGAGGCAGGAAAGCAGTTTTCAGACAAGGACCATCATTTTAGCTCTTGAGGGGAGCCATAATGCAGCGGTTTCTGCGCCAAAACCTCCCTGGTCACTCCAGAGCCACATTACCCTTTAGCTCACCTGCGCCTGCTTCTCCAGTTGGGATATTCCTGCACCAAAGTGTCTAAAGAGTTTCAAAGCTTCTGAAGATGCCTGTCCTGAGTTCAGGAAGTTTTCTTTTCATCAGACCCCATCAAGTATCAGCTGCCTTGACTAGAGAGCCAGCACCTCCCATGCGTTTCAAAGCAGCACAGACCACGGCAGCTTCCTGCTGTGTCCAATTCTGTTTCAACCTCCCCTCTCTACTTCAAATGCTTCCCAGCTGACCCCAAAAGAAACAAGCCAAAATCTCAGCTACCCCAGAAGCGGTCCCTGGGGAGCATGACTTGCTAATGGCAAACAGCTGCAGTCATTAATGTTATCTCAGGGGATCTGGGCTTTAACAGGGAAGGTCCCAGGTTCAGATCTTGTTGACAGACTGTAAGATTAATACGAATAATCTTGCCTAGCAAAATACAGCAGGGATCACCTTCTCTGAGGCCCCAGGTGCCTGGGAGAACAGGCAGCCGATGATATCCAAGGCACCGCATTGTCCTCTTGGCTGGATAAACAGAACAATGCTCCGGTGGCTTTAAATTTTATTTCCCCTACTTTTTCTTCCTTTCTCTGATAGACTTTTCTCCAAGTATCATGCACTGTGGCTGTCCACAGACTGAACGTTTCACACCCTCTGAATCAAATGTCTGCTCTCCATTAGGTGTACAGAATTTCCATATCCCCGGGTGCCGCTACTGCCATCTCTTGCTCTTGAACCTGTGGAGATGTTGGCTGTCTCGTCCAAGACATGCCTCTCAGCCCCTCATACCTACTAGCTAATAGAGCACAGGGATCCAAATACAGATTGCAAAACGGCAGGTCCCTGGATCAGCCTGGGACCAGTGCATGGTGAACAGCAATCAGCCCTAGCCTTTGACTTCCAGGATGCAGAGTAAGGCAGAGTCCACACTGCTGATGGATAACTCAAAAACAGAGCAAGATGATCTCAATAAAGCAAAATGGGTGAGATGAAAACTGTTAGATAACGTCAGCTGAGTTTGTCAAATGCCTTGGAGCGAGCTCTTGGCCCAGCTTTCCACGGACATCTGGCTACATGGTGCTGCCTTGATAATGCCAATCTTCACCTCCATCCTCTGGGACATGGGAGAGGGCAGAGGAGCCATCATTTGTATATAAGGTTTGGCTGTGGGAATAAGGAGGCCATTGCAGCCATGAATAATCTGTTTTCCACAGTTTCCACAACCCATGTGGTGTGAAAAGCTGGACAAGGATTTGTAAATGAATTGAGCCCAAGAGTAATTACACGTTCCTGCAGATTACTTGGTGCTGTAATTGCACTTAGTATTTACCATGTGACCTAAGCCAGAAATAATCATGTATTTACTTTATATTTATATTGTAACGTGCCATGTACTGTAATTATACTGCCACTCCATGGTACTTAACACATCATCGAATGTTCCACAATTATCATGTTAGTAAATAGCACTTACCGAGATTTGTGGCCTGTAATTTCAAGCATTACCTGCTAAAGATTTAGTGTAGCAATGTCAAAAACCCTGTTTCTTGACAATGTCATTTCATATTAAAAATGGCAAGTTCTAGAACAAATAGAAATCAGTTTTTAAAAATTCAAAATTTGCAAATAAAAAGGAAAAGCTAGATTTGGAATTAATCACAGATTCACAAAATGCTAGGGGTTGGAAAGGACCTTTGAAGATTAGTCCAACTGCACTGCCAAAGCAGGTTCACCTTGAGCAGGTTGGACAGGAAGGCATCTAGGCAAGTTTTGAAGAGAAGGTGACTCCACAACCTCCCTGGGCAGCCCTTTCCAGTGCTATGGCACTCACAAAGTAAAAAGTTCTTCCTCATGTTAAGATGGAATTTCCTGCATTCCAGTTTGTGCCCGTTGCCCCTTGTCTTGTCACTGGGCACAACCGAAAAGTCTGGCCCTGTCCTTTTGACACCCAACCTTTAGATATTTATAAGCATTGATGAAATCCCTCTCAGTCTTCTCCAGGCTAAACAGACCCATCTCTCTCCGCCTTTCCTCGTAAGAGCGGTGCTCCACTCCCTTGATCACCCTTGTAGCTCTCCAATGGACTCTCTTCAGTAGTTCCCTATCCTTCTTGAACTGGGGAACCCAGAACTGGACACAGCACTCCAGATGTGGCCTCACTAGGGCAGAGTAGACCGGGAGAATAACCTCCCTTGACCTGCTGGCCATGTTTTTTTTAATGCATCCCAGGATACCACTGGACTTGGTCACAAGGATCCATTGCTGGATCATGGTCCACTTGTTGTTATTAAGGGCTTTTCCAGTAAAGTAATCAACAATTCCATGAAGATTTCTCTCAATTCTTCTACCTGAGGTTGCAGAAGATGAAAAGTGAAAATTTTCAAACTTAGAGGATTAAATGAAGGTTTTAAATCCACCGTGAAACTCTTAAAGATTTTTTTTTTCTTTTAAGACATTAATATCCACTTGACCTCTCATTTAATTTTGATTAAATCTCTGAGTGGCTAAAACCAAACCTTGGATTTTCTGAATTAACTTATGCTTACATATAATTTTGCTTATAGAAGTATTCCCCTTGACTTCAGCAGAATTACTCATGATTAAAATCAATCACGTGCTTAAATGCTTTGCTGGTCTAAAGCCAAGGTTTAAATATGGAAGTCTTAAAATGCTGGTCAAAGTAAGCTCATTTAAACAGGAAAGCTTTAGAACATTCTCAAATTTTCATGATTCCTCTTTCAATGGGATTTTTCTGAATTGTAATGCAGATGGATGCCTGGATATCACTTAACACTTCCAAAAAAATTAATCAAGACCCAAGACTTCCAGGTCAGGCCAATCCTCACATTAAATATATCACAAAGCCTTTTCAAAAGCCACCCCAAGTTTCCCTTCCTTGCTGATGTTTTCTTTCTTGGTTTCATTGCAAGATGCCCCTAAAAGATGCATCTAATGTAGAGATCCAAACCTGGAATTAGGAGTACCTTATTTTGCTCCTCTGATGCAAGAGCACAGACAAGCCATTACGTTTGAACTGAAGGATGAAATCCTGGTTGAACACATAGTTAGTAGTTCTGCTGTTGAACTCTGTGGAGTCCAGGTTATTTCCTCAAAACCTTGTCTCCTACTTCAGCTTTGATCTGCCCAATATATACAAATGAGCTTAACTTTAAACACTGATAGTACCATTTACCTCATTAACTGGGGCTGGATGAATAATTCATAATGTATAATTTATCCAATGAATCTCACTTCTTTTTGTGTTTGTGAATTGTCTGCAAATAGATTCTTGATTGGACTCTTCATCTAAAATTATTTGCAGGTTTCTTCGGTGAATCATAATCAGTCTGCAGATCGTTTGAGCGGTATGCTGCGAGCAGTCACAGTTTGCAGCTCACACTGTGTGGGTTCACTGTAGGAACATCAAGGTAACGCTCCTGTTCCCTCCCTGGAAAGCCTTATGTAACTAACCAACAGCAGGATGAATGTCAAACTGCACATATGAGCGTAAAACTTGGAAATTCACACCCTTGCTGAGTGCTGCTCTCAAATTCAGAATCTTCCCTCAGTGGATGGTCAAACAGTGCCACAGAAAAATAAATATCAAAGCTGCATATCTGCCTGCAGCGCATCCAATGGCTTGGAAACATAGAATTATAGAATTGTTTAGGTTGGAAAAGACCTTTAAGATCACTAAGTTCAACTGTTAACCTAGCACTGCCAGTGGGACTGGAGCAGCCAGTGGGACTGGAAAAAGTCTTGTCAAGCTTTCATCACCAATACTGCAGTGGCCTCCATGAGCAGAGACAAGAAGCCAGACTGCTTTTGATCATCATAGCTCCCACCACCACCTTCACTGTACCTAAGTGACCTAACTTGGGTGCGAGAAGTCGCAGAGATTTCCTCTTCTGCTCTCCCTACTCAGTTCAGCACAACTCCCTAAGAAAATCCTTCTAACCTGTTGACCCTATCACAATTTCAGCACTTTCTTGCCGTAAACCATGTGCTTACATGCTTTGTTGAGTGGTTTTGGTTTGCTAAATTAGGATTCGGTTTTAAGTTGGGAGGTTTTGTCTTATTAAATCAATCTTTACTATAAACTAACATAATAACCCTTCAAAAAACAGAAAGATGCAAGCCCAAAACCGATCTGCTGTAGCCCAGGGCCATGTTCAATATGTAAAGATTAATACAATTTGAAAAAACTTCTGCTATCATAAATCAGTCCCCAAAGTAGTCAGATGGGGAGTAGACTTTCAAGTACATCATTTTGCAGTGAAAGAGGCGGCAATGAATATGCAGAGAGGATGGGAGCTGTCAGGCGAGTGTAGATGAAACCATGTGACCAGTTGCCCCTTTGACCTGTGTATCTGATTTTGAAGGGAAAAGGCTAGTTTTAAGTGCTGTCTCAGAATACAAAGCAACTGTGTCTACCACTGCTTCACATACTGCTGAACAAAGAGGTGGGTTTTGCAGGAGGAAGATCACAAACTCGGAGAGGATCTCCCAGGCTCAGCATTTGTTCAAACACGAAGAAAAAGAGAAGTCAAAGACATTTTTTAACGAGTACCAGGCTACATGTTGCTCCAAAGAGACCATAGGGGACCAGATTTTTATACTTTTCAGAGGAATAGATGCTGTGATTATCATCAGCCAAGATAATGGATTCAGCATCCCAGCTTTGCCATGCCTGTCAATTTTGGCACAATAGTTTGACATGAAAAGTGCAAATGGGAAAAGATGGCAGTGAACAACTTCTATAACGTATGGGCAGGTGAGCTCCAGTGGTGAAGTGATGTATTTTTTTCCATGCCTGAGGAAATATTTCGTTTTGGCAGGTGCATCATTAGCTGCCTTGCACAACGCTGTAGGGATAGGGAACTATGGGAGTAGCACGGAACTTATTCCTGGCCTTGTTCTGCCATCAGTTTTTAAGAAAACTGTCTTGGAGCTGGACATAACACCTGCATTCTTCATATGTGCTCTGGTCCAGGCTGGCACGCATATTTAAAAGACAAGGGATGCGTAGGTATTGCACTGCTAACTCCTATACCAGCAAATCGCCTTGGATATCTGCTCCAGCTTGTGGAAGCAGGCCCAAAATGTGATCCAGGATATGGTCACCAGTTAGACCCACGTGGTCTGTGGAATCAGCAGGAGGCACCTCACCCTCGAGACAAGGAGGTGAACATGAGCAGTCAGTTTGCAGGGGATTTAATGCAGGGAGAAATAGATTAACCTGTTTCCTGCAAATCCAGTGATATCGTTATCATAATCTCATTCACCCCACAAGTAACATGAGAAAACTTCATGACTCCTTTCGGTTTTCTGAGTCTGCCTGAAAACATCGCCATGTAATGAGTCCTGAATCCAAGGCCTGCAGTGCCACAGGAATGACCCTGGCACTCACAGCGATTCCTCCAGCCAGTAGCTGCAGTAGCCTCATCTTTGCTGGACCAGCCACCGCAGGGGACAAGTGTCACAGGGTACACAGTGGGACATGTGTCCCACCGACAAGTTTGGGTAATACTGAGCCTCTTGCTCTCTCATAAATTCTTTCCTGCAGCACAACAGTCTGATGTAATGAACATTTTACACGAGCCATGAGCTTAGAGCTTTAGCTGCTATGCATGTGCCATTGATTAGAGTGGCTGCAGATGGTTTTATTTTAGATAATCAAGCTTGCTGAGGTTTGCCAGCATCAGAACAAAGGCATAGTTTCCCCGCTCACTAACCAAATTTGCGGCCAAGACACTTGAATTGATCTCAGCTCTGATGGATGGTGAGAAAGCAGGGAGGGGGGAGAAAGCAGCTTGCCCATATACCTCAAGCCAGGTGGCTCATACTTCTGCACATCACGTTTTACCTCCACCTTGGAGGAATTGTATTCCCTTCTGCTCCTAAAGAGGAAGGGGGAAAACATGAGATTTTTTTAACAACTCCCATGCTGCCCTGCTCTATTATAACAATATACTGAGCTGCAGAAAACAAAGGAGAAAACAGCAGCCACAACAACCCACACAAACACTAAAGCCTCCGGAGCTGGAATTCCTCCTATGAGACGTCCCCTCTGAAGTCTCCAACCGCGCTGCAGTGAGCTGCTTTGCATGTCACTCAACCAGCGCTACCCTGCTATTCCCACATCGCTGGAAAATCTCTGCAGGCTCCTTCGCTGGGGAAGCAGGCGAGGGAAAAGACAAAACAGTTGTATGATGCTAAGGGCTGCAGTCCCTCGAACTAGATTGCCACTGCGCGAAAGCTTCTAAAGCTCTCTGTTATTTAACCATACATGCTGAGGACAACCAAGATCCATTTCCATCCGCATCAGTCCCACCGCCATCCCATAAAACTGGGTGTTTACTAATTTTCGGTCTCAGTGAAGCCGGTAGAAGGGTGTACAGCAGCTTGCAAGGTCTGGTTGTTTGGCCTGTTGAGTGTCTCTGAGACATGCAGGGCAAGGGTGCTGGTGGGGCTGGTGCAGATGAAAATGCCTCTCTCTTTGCTCCTTCCTAAATGCAAGGGGATAGACAGAAGCAATGGGAGCATATGTATGGGACAATACCCAACCGGGGCTGGACAAGCACCATGTCTTGCTCAGCCACTGTGCTGAATGTCCCTTGCCAGAACAAAAGACATGACTGTGCTTCACAAGGTGTTGCTCTCTCAGCCAACAGAAAGAGCTGTGATCTTCCAAACAGTTACTCTGTGGTCTTTGTTTAAGGCTATGCATTGTACCTATAGAACAAGTGGATGTAAAGGAGGAGGAAACAAACAAACAAACAAACAAAAGGAAACAAAAAACCCCAAAGAAAAACAGGGTAAAAAAGAGTGTAAGAGAGAAATCAATAGAAAGCATTTAGCAGCCAGGGTGACACAGACATACATTTAGAACCACAGACACTTGACTTCAGGGTTGGGGGGGAGAAGGTTGTTTTATTTTGTACTTTGCTTCTTAATATTTTTCAGATTAACAGTTTGCAATTCTCTGCTGAGCTGTGAGGTCTCAGAGGCACTGCCTGCTGGAACGTTTTGATCAGTGTAAGCCAGGGCATTTCCAACAGACAGGTTTATTAACTGATTTACTGACCACATGAATTTTGCGTAGCTGAAACTATTTAGCTGCTCTCTTTCTCTCTCTTTTCCCCACACCTCCCAATTATTAATCATTAGGGAACGTTTTTACTTTTGCATGAAAACAGCCCCCAGACAGTGCTGCATTGCCTCCAGTCATACACAACATGACAGATCCTCTACTTTGCCAAAATTTTCCTTATGTAGCAAACCATAATGTAGAGCAAACGGGGTTTGTCCCCTGAATAGGAGATGTTTGGAAAAAGAGATGTAATGCCATCAACTATACTTTCTGAACCTACTGAAGATAATTTCTTGTAACTGCTGCCATCTCAGAGAATTACCACTTTGTCTCAAGTGCCACAGAGCCACAAAAGCTCCTGCTGTGGCCTCTATTAGTGTTGAAACTGGAGTTTTACAGTCAAGAGCGGATTCACCCTCCAGTTCAACAGCAATGGGTGCAAGGTACCACCTTAGATATTTGACCATCACATTTTTTTCTTTTAAATAACATGCAACATGCAGAATGAAAACAGAACGCTGTGTAAAGATTACCCAACCAAAACCTCTTCCTATTATATGGACTTAATTTGCCAGCTCAAGAGAAAAACGGTTTCTATAAAGAATACTACCCAGGTTTAATGATGAATTTACTCATTTGAAGGACTCGCTTTATGTTCTTTGCACTGGCGTTAGTTAAAAAAAGAAGATGAAGAAGAAAGGAAAGTTCTGACAGAAGCATTTTGGAAAAAAAAAACAAACCATCCTTTCAGTGTTTGAGTGAGAAAGCTTCAAAAACTTGCATCTGTTCTTCAGCAAGTCAAACTATGGATATTTTTCCTCTCAGTATTTTGTTCTTTTGCAGCATTAGCATTTTCAAGTTTAGAACATTTCTTCTTCAATTATTTTGCCTTGCCTGTTGAAGTACAAAGTTTCCTTGGTACAAAACATCTACCCCAGTATTTCAAGGAACTTAACCTAAACTGATTAATATATATATATCCCCATGAGGTCCTGGTAATCATAGGAGCTATTGTGGCCACTGAGTTTCATGTGAAAATTAAAGGAAAGAAAAGCAAAACCACTCCCTCCCTTAAGGTACCAGAGTGAGAATTTGTTGGCTGAGTATCATCCATGTTGACTAGATCCCCTTTTGTGCTTTAGCTCCTGAGTCACCCTTTCCCAGGGATAGAAGGACATACAAAGCAGGTCCTGCAGCGACAACTTTCCATATAATTCACCAAATAACTCCACAGATAGCAAAATGAGTGAAGCCAGTTTTCTCACAACTTTGGCATCTATGGAGGCATTCTCTGGTGTTTACGAAGAGTCATGCTAACACTGCAGCCTTTCTCTAGGGAAGACGTTAAGAGAGTTTGCATTCGGTACTGCCTATTTTAATGAAACTTGTAGGAATTAAACATCTTGAGAACTGTGTCAAATTTGATTAAAATAGGCCAGCAGGCTTAGAAAGTAACAAGTGGATATATACACAGACACAGAAATCATATGTCTTATTTCCCATCAAATATGTCGTATTTCCTGAGGAAAATAGCCTAGAAATACACCTCCTATCTTTTCTTACATGCACACAGATACCTGTTGAAAGGTCAATGACAACTAATTATACATTTATATTTTTGTTTCTGAATGCAGAATTAAGCGGCCTATAAAAAACATTGACATCCAGTTTCTTGATGGTCTACTAAAATAAAGCCGTTCTCAACAGATTTGGGCCTTACTAGAAGAAGAAAAATGGAGACTGCTTACTAAAGTTCCATTTTTGCAATACTGGCTGTCTAATTTTGCAAACAGAGGCAGCATCTATACTCCAAATGGTAAGGCAATGCTTGGTTTTCATGGTACAGCCAATTACCTTGCTGTGGAATTATTTTTCCCAAATCAATTTATACATGTTTAGCTCTTGGCACAGATCTTTCAAAAAAAGTGGACCTTACTAAATCATAAGACAAAGACCTCTTTCAGAGGCTTGTTAAAAGAATGAGACCTGTATGTAAAGTGATATCCTCATTGTGAGTATGTAATGGGATCTCCTTTGCAGTCAAACAGAGACCACTTTCCTCTTAAAGGGACTTTCTTAGAAGTGGGAAAAGTCTTTCGCTGATCACTGAGCCGTTCAAATCCAACTCAGAAGATCAACGCTTGTCAGTACCTGACAGCTATCCAGTTACCTTCTTTGCAAATCCACCGAGAGAGGGTTT
>NW_010240103.1:0-4402 GCF_000690775.1 Eurypyga helias | reverse complement strand
AGTGCTCCGGCTGAACAGACAATCCTATTAACAAAACCTCCTACCCAGATTTAAAGCCAGGGTTCTCCATCTGAACAGCAGCACAACCTAACAGGGCCAGCTTATTCCCTCTTCCTTCCAGGTTGTTAAGCCCAGGACAGAGCTAAGACACATCAGCAGCCTGGGTTTATGCTGCCTCTGTACATGCTGTACCTGCTCTCTAGATAAAAAAGGAACTTCAATTTCCAGTGCTGTCAATGCAGTGACTTTTAATCAGTAAATTCCTTTTCTAAGACAGGCAGGGAGAAAAAAAAAAAAAAAAAGTCCTCATCTGAAAAAAATATCAAATGCGTTTTCAGCCAGAAGACATAAATATAACCAGAAAGCCATTTGGAAATGCTTTCATCTGACAACTGACATGCTTAGATCATCTGCAGCCCACCCTGTGCTTTTCTCACTAGAGAAATTAAACACTAGGAGAACTGCTGCTGCTTTGAATACTACCCTTAAATATTTTCTGGCACAGACTCCCCCAAAGGCAGCAGTGGAAGTCTTGCTGCTCAGGACAGGCAAACCTTCTCCTTTTCAAGAGACATGACAGAGTGGATACACTGGGACACGGGTAGAAACAAGCTAAGATTTAAGCATTGTGGTATTCTCATGGAAAATTGTCTACTTGAAAGTGTCTAGCACGTTTCTCTGTGGTGGGGATCTTAGGTCTTACCTCACTAGTGCACCTGCACTGATGCATTTTGGATCAGTGGCCTGATTTTCAACTCCCAGATATGCCCCACAATCTCGTTCTGTGTGTGCCTTTCCTTCCACTGACAACTCTGTTCACATGTCCCTGACACTCTGTACTCTGGATCCGAGCCCTGATGCGCTCTGTAAAGGCTGGGCCCTGCCTAATTAATCATGTTGTGATGCTTGCCATGCAGCCAGCGCCGCGGTGCTATGCACGGCTCCCCCTGCTCAGCAAAGGTCCATTTGGGATGGTAGAGCATGGTCCTAAACAAACCCACCTTTGAAGCCTATGTAGAACCCCCCACCTCTGCAGGGGTGGCAGTGACCATAGAATAATATTCCTTTCAAAGGGTCTTGGTTTCTTGTTCAAGGTGTAATTTATCATATTCAAACTGAAATGCATTTTTTGGTGAGGGGGTTTACCCAGTCACTTGTCACTTCAAGCCCCCATACAAGGCGTAAGAAGTTCTCAGTGACTTCCAGGAAAACCACGAGCAGTAAGCAGGCGGCTCCGGCTGAGTGAGGCTAAGAGGACAACTTAACAGCCAGGGCATGGTGCAATGTTGAGTCATATCTACACATCGCAGCTGACTGAGGCATATATGCAGCTTTACTCCAAATCTCTGCAAATCCATGCAAAGTCCAAATCTATGCAAAGGTCTTGCCGTTCAGAGTTATCTGAAGGCTGGATGAGCTTACACAGCTAGAAGTGCTGGTTAGAGCCCTTGATTTTGCAAGGCAGAGAGAGGATGGGTATGCTGGGGGCTGGTGCTGCTCTAGTATCTCTCCCATAGGCCCCTCCAGAGAACAGAAAACTTTTCCTGCAGCAGAAGCACCTGCTGGAGAAAGAATCCTAACTAATAGGGCTGCAAATTAGCAATCGTCCATGAATACATCTTTCAGGATTTAAACATTTGTTGAAAGCTGGATCCCAGCCAGAAACAAGAATTTGATGAGTGCCTAAATTAAGTTAACATTTGCAGCCATCATAGACTTGGTCTAAAACACCAGAACACAATCAGTCAATTGAGTTACAGCATCTTAAAATGGCAAGGTAACTAATTGCTTCTTGTTGTGAGTTCAGCACAGTAAGTTATGTCTCTGTGAAAAAGGGGTAAGCTAAACTCCAGGCCTCGTAACAGAAATAGGCAAAGAATATACATAGGGATAGCTGTGGTATCTCAGTTGACAGGCAGGACCTAGATAAGCCCTACTTTTTAGGTACCTCTGTGATATACCCCTATATATATTATGCAAATCTGTGTGATCCTTTCATTTAGAAGCAGTTATATTTCACTGGCATATGCCTTAGTGCAGATGGACTCACACAATTATAAAAATGTCCTGTTCTTGATGCCAGCGTGGATGGGTCATGGCTCAACCACTCAATAAACCAAGTTCTAGGGTGTCTAGTCCTCCATCAGAAGCACTGTGGCCAGAGAACACAGATGTAACCCTAATTAAAAACTACCAACCTCCAAAAAAACCCCAAAACACATCCAAACCCAGATTCAAATCTATCTAAATGTATTCAAGGAAATTACCTTGTCCAGGAAGACTTTATGCTGATGTGGGTTGTTTGCCCAAATTCTTCCACCCAGGTCCGGATCTTCATCCTCTTGTGGTCAGCAGATGGGCAGCGTGAACATCAGATTGCACACACTGGCTATGGAAATGCAATTGTGTGCCCAAGTCACATCCAGCCACTTTGTATCAATATAACTGCCTCTGTACTTCAAAAGCCACATCATTTTTTCTGTACAATGAAAATAGTGTGGACACATCATGTACAGTTCAGGTGTCTAAGTATTTCTGGCCACCTGGGCTGTCTTAGTTTACCCTGTCAGGACCTGACTGCCACTGCAGAGAGGCACAGGTCTCCAGCGGGTCACATCTGTCCGATCCATGAGGACATCTCAGCTACCCAAGGGCACTTTAAGTGTCATGAAAAGTTGTCTAAATAATGTATTTAGGAAACTGAACCACACTGATGGTGATCACCTGTGGTGCTGTAAAAACTACAGTCAGGCATAGAATCATAGAATGGTTTGGGTTGGAAGGGACCTTAAAGATCATCCAGTTCCAACCCCCCTGCCATGGGCAGGGACACCTTCCACTAGACCAGGTTGCTCCAAGCCTCATCCAGCCTGGCCTTGAACACTTCCAGGGATGGGGCAGCCACAGCTTCTCTGGGCAACCTGTCCCAGTGCTTCACCACCCTCTCCAGGAAGAACTTCTTCCTGATATCTCATCTAAACCTCCCCACTTTCAATTTAAACCCGTTACCCCTTGTCCTGTCACTACAGGCCCTTGTAAGAAGACCTCTCTCAGCTTCCTTGTGCCCCTTCAGGTCCTGGAAGGTGCTATAAGGTCTCCCCGGAGCCTTCTCTTCTCCAGGCTGAACAAGCCCAACTCTCAGCCTGTCCCCATAGCAGAGGGGCTCCAGCCCTCTGAGTATCTTCGTGGCCTCCTCTGGACTCTCTCCAACTGGTCTATATCCTTCTGATGTTGAGGGCTCCACAGCTGGACACAGTACTCCAGGTGGGGTCTCACAAGAGCAGAGTCAAGGGGAAGAACGCACGTCAGCAGCTGAAGCAGGAGAGTAGTTTTACTACTATTAGCTATAGACACCTCGGACCATGTGGCATGACAGCCTCTTTTTGGTAGATTTTCTTTCAAACACTTTATTTCACAAATGTGGCAAAGTCTGTAGTACAAGGAGGTGACTAAGTGCTGTCATATCAGCCATAACCCCCCAGGGAGCAGGAAGAGAAGCTGATGGAGGCAAAGGTGAGCAGTCCTGGAAGACATCTGTAGAAGAGACATCTGCAACTGCAGCCCAAACTACCCCCAGCCACGTGCGCTTCACCAGAGATCACGCCACCTCAAAGTCAGATGGGTTTATCTTACATTACATTTTGTTCCCCTGTGGTTGTGAAGGAGCAAGATGCATCCTGACAGTTTTCCTGTAGTCACACTCCTCTCTTTACTTTTAATGAAAGTTGAGAGTCAGATTTTACTGTATGATTCCAGGAGCTGGGAATTTAAGAAAAGTGTAAATAAGTTGTCAAGCTGGTTGTGCTGAACTTGGTGCTCAGCCTTGGACTAGCTCTTCAGACCACAAACTTTGTACTCAGGTGTTACATGACAGCTGAACCAAACACTACAACCAGGAGAGCCCAGGTCCATGGGCTGCCAAAAATGCCCTTGCCTCATGCCTGAAGGTAAACGGGGCCCATCAGTTAAAGGCAGAGTACATCTGGTCTTGCAAGCCAATACTGCATGACAGTTTGGGCTTAACTGGAGTCAGGCAGAAGATAGCCTCACAGCATCACTAACACAGGAAAACATGCTATCTTTCACCAGAGGTCCCTTTGTACACCATTCTGCTTTCTTTTATGGGGTTTTCCCCCATTTTCTGGACTATAACTTCAAGAAAACATAACACCAACTGTCATGGGTTGACCCTGGCTGGAGGCCAGGTGCCCACCAAAGCCACTCTATCATGCCCTTCTCAGCTGGGCAGGGGAGAGAAAATATAATGAACTGCTCGTGGGTCAAGATAAGGACAGGGAGAGATCATTCAGCAATTACCATCATGGGCAAAGCAGACTCAGCTTAGAGAAAATTAATATAATTTATTACCAATCATATCAGAATAATGAGAACTAAAACCAAA
>NW_010240102.1:0-23819 GCF_000690775.1 Eurypyga helias | reverse complement strand
ACAGGCCCCCGCCGTGTCGCCTTGCAGAGTTGGACCTGAATACCAAGTGCATCGTGGAGATGGAAGGGAACCAGACGGTGCTGCACCCTCCGCCTTCCAACACCAAGCAGGGAGAAAGGTAAAAACCCAAGTCGCTGTGCCCCAAATAAGAACCCGGCCCCGGTTCCTCTGCCTCAGCCTCGCAGGCGGGCTTTGTTAGGGGGGCGATGGGGTCCTGAACTTCATTCTCGGCCCCTTTCGGGCTCTGTGGTGGGGGGGAGCGGGCGAGAGTAAGCGCCAGCCGGGCATCGCTGCCTTGGGCTTGCATCCCTGGGAAGTAAGGACCAGACCTTCCTTACCGGGCTTCCTGAGTAGAGTCGAAGGTAGAGAAATAGGGTTGTGGAGACAGAAGATCCCTATTGGCCTCCCACGTTTAAAAGCTGATTCTTGGTTAACTGCTCAAAAAATAAGGTGTTGATGAGGTAAGGACTTAAACTGACTGTGTATACTGTTTTCAGAAACTTCCCTTGAGTGCAGGCTGTACTACTTGGTGTAGCCTGTGGGGGAACAATAAAAATAATGAATTTTATGCTATTGATGGTATTTTTTTTTTGTTTACTAGGTTTTAACATATTTGCATTTGAAAAAGCTGTAATTGCTAGATCCTTTATTAATTCAGTGTTCTCTGAAGTAGCCTATGAGAATATGCTGAAATAATTTTGAAATCTGGCATTTAGTTGTGATGCCCCAGTAAAGAATACCCTTGGAAATAATCCAAAATACCAATGCACTAGACTGTAAAAATAGATCAGAACAGGAAAAGATTTCTTTCCTTTGAGGGAATGTGGGGAAAGACAGGGGAGGTGCAAGGGGGATAGTTATGTTGTGTGCTTCCCTGTTCAGTTACCTGTTGACTGCTCAACTCAAGTTGATCTGTTACATGTATTTAATACCAAGGAGTGTGAAAATCGTTTGCATGCTTACAGAGTTTTTAATCTGAACACGTTCCTACTCCTCAAGGTTTTATGAAGAATATTTTTGATTGAATTCATGGGAGGTACGAAGAAACTGTTGTGTGAGAATATGTTGGTGTTGTGTGAGAATATGTTGGTGTTGTGGTGTTTTTTTTTTTCCAAAGGTGGTATGTCATGCTTTTATACTTTTCCAGCAGAAAAGGTTGAGACCATGTTTTTACATGTCCTAGATGCTTCTCAAATTAATCCATGGGAATATATCTGTATATATAAAATACTGGAATATAGCTGTAATGACACCACTTGAACTTAAATCCAACTTGCATTGTCTTCAGGACCATTGTTGTGGCTAATGTGCTGGCTTGGGTCTTGAAAGATCTGTGCTTATTTCCTGTCCCTTTTACAGATCTTTGTGTGAGCTTCTACAAGTCATGCTGCCTCTGTGGGTCTTAGCATCCCATCTGTAAAATGGAAATCTTGGTTTTCTTGAGACTGTTTTATTTTAGAAAATACGGGGTATTTTCCCCCCCCATTTATTGAAGCGTATAGTGGCCTCCATCACAACACTGCTATAGTAAGAGTAACATCTCTTTTAAAGTGAGTGGATTTGACATGTGTAAAACATGAAATACAAATGGAGTTTACAAAGCAAGAGCAGAATTAAGATTTAAAAATAATTACTTAAATAGACTAAAGAGCCTAAGGACCAGATGGTTAATAACGAGCCTGTAACCTGTGAATTTCTCTTGTTGTGCACATTGGCTGGCAGGTATTCAGTGAGACTCTGCAGTGACTCTCTGTCTTTTGAGGGTTTGTGTGGCTTGTGTTTATATGTCTTGAATACCTGTAATACATAAAAATTCTCATAACGTGGTTGGAATTGGCTTTTGGGTCTGCGCCAAGAGCCTTAGGGGTGAGCTGTGATGCTTGTGTGCGACCTCACTGTCAACAACTCTGTTGGCAAGTGATAACTGTCCTGCTTGCAGCCCAGTGTGAGACTGGAATTTGTCTGGCTGTGACATGTCTAACAAATGCCTGATGCGTTATTGGACATAACAGTCAGAAACACTGATCAGAAGTAACTCACACCACTGCAACATTATAGTTGGGGTACCTTCTTAATGGCAGGTGTTCTAAGTAACCTGTTGAGATGCCTAATGGACTTTCTAGTGCCTTATGAATAATCCTTAACAGTTTAGCACTGAAGAAAATTTGATGTGTATATTTTACTTAAAATAAATAGTTTAATTTCTCATGATGAAAAATTAGTTCTGTTCTTCTCGGTGTACCCACCATAAAATGTCTGTATAAACTGGCGCTGAATTGCTGAGTAGTTGCTCCTTGTACTTGGATTGATGCCTTAGCAGGGTTAGAGATGTCAAATGGATTTTTGGGTTTCTTTGTGTAGCTTGTTTTGATATAGCTCAACTGGATTTTTCTTTCAGAGCAACCATGTCATTGCAAAAATGATTTCACTTGTTAGGGTGATTAATTGGTGTTTCTCTACTGTATGCATTATTTTAATATTCTGCTTAGTCTTACCTTTCCCTTTTTACACTTTATCTTTTTATATGGAAATTTCCCTTTTCTAGCTGAATGGAAGTACAAGTTTGTACTGCACTTTGGAATAAGAATAAGTAGCTTTCTAAAGAAAATTCGGTTTCCAGGGCTGCTTTTCTTAATTGATCTGAAGCCAAGAGACTATAGGGTGTGGGAAGTAGAATTCAGGACCATGCTCTATTTCCTTTGTTCTCTTAGTTATAATTTTAAAGCTACTGAGAGGATTTTCTAAAGTAAAATTAGGTAGCTCTTTAATAGGTGTAAGATTTGCTCTTGGAAGAATATCCAAGGTTAGGAAAATCACATTTTACTAGCTTTAGTTCTTAGATTTAAGTTCAGATGCATGTTGTTAATCGGTCTCTAGGTTTTATTAAGAATAGTTTTGAAGGATTCTAGATGGGTAAGTAGCGCTAGTTTAAAAAGTAGTGAAAAAAGCCTAAAATCCCAGACAGTGCTGTCATTTGTCCAACTTTCACTATTGTGTTAAAGGTAAAGCAGTAAGTTTTAACCATAAATTAGAAGAGGGTTCTAACTTCTAGACCACACAGCATCTGCACCTTAACAAACACAGCTACAAAATAGTAATTGTTATTAAATACAAGTGTTCTGTCTTTTTGTAAGCAGCAGGCCTGCTGTTCCCCACAGACACATGACTTTTAGTGTTCTAAAGGAACGAAGGAGGAAAACCAGAATGTAGTAAAACTGAATGATCTGAGTGGCACAGGAAAAGCTTTATCGACGAAATCATAGGAGGCAGACTTCAGGAAGGAATGGTTTTCATTAGCTGTTGTCGGGTGTAATCTCCTATGCTGGCAAAGTTTTTGTGAGTTGGTTGTTGGACTTCATACCTTTAACCCTTGTTTTACTACTGTTATTAGTAGCATTAGTTTCCTTTATATCTGCCTAAGTGAGCTTATGTGTCGTTTAGTTACCGTGCTTGTCTCTCGTGCATTTCCTCCCAATAACCAATTCTTAACCCGCAAGAACATCTTGTCTTTCTGGGTACCTGCTGATTGGGGTTGTGTGTGGGTTTTGGTTCCCCCCCCCCCCCGCTTGTCCTGTCTTCACCTGCAAATCTCAATTTTGCTTCTTTAAGTACACTCTTCCTGGAGAAAAAATTGTTCTTAGTCTTTTAGAAATGGGTATTATGTTTCAAAGTCAATTGTATACATCCTGCTGTCTTGGTATATATCTTTCTATTTGGTTGTTGGCAATAAGGTACAGTATTAAAATGTAACTGAGAGATAATTAGAATATGGTGTTACAGACAATTTTAAAAAATGTTTGAGTAGTTTTTTACAATGGGAATTTCACACCTCTTGCTACCTCTATGAGAGATTTGACTTTATATTAGGGATGTTAGGACAAATTAGGTTTTGCTGTGTTGCTGCTCAGCTCCTGATTGGTAAAATATGCTTTCCTCCAGCCTCTCATTTCAGCTGTACTTTTTAATGCATAGGATCTGAAAAGAAGTTTTATTTTAGTTCCCTGTCAAAGTTAATGATGTGATTTTTCCTTTAGTAAGCAAAATATTTGTCTTGACAGAAATAAACAAGGAACTATGGAGACAGTAGAACTGAAATACTGTTTCAACTGTAGTTTTGACTGAAACAAAAATTTGTCTGTTGGGTAATTTGTTCCATTAAAGGACAGTAGCCTTGTGCAAACTTTGCCTTATTAAAAAACTCAGAGCATAAAATAACAAAGAAATCATCAGAGTGTAGAGCTGAGCTTAAAATTACCACTTTTAGTAAGTCATGGTACTTTCAAAGATGGATATCTGAAGCACAGATTTCATCTCTAGGCAGCTTGTCCTAAAACTCTTGCTTCCAGAAAACAGCTGGTTTTCCCCTTATCTTGGAGAAAATATGATTTTTGGATGGTCTTTAGTAAATAGTCCTTCATGTAGTGCTTCATCTTTTTTTTGATACGTTGCTTTGAATAGCATCAGAGATGAGAGGACTATTGTAGGGAGAGGATAGGCATTTCTGGTAATGGTCACTTTTTCAAACTGGAACTTGTGGAAGCTGAAATAGGACAGCTGCTGATTATTTCGGAATCTGAAGGGAATGATCAGCTAGATCATGTCTTTGATGTCTGTACTTCAAATTACCACGTGTCTAAGGTAGATCATAACATAATAGCAGGCAGCAACTTTTATCTTTTTCTGCAGGATATTGTCAAAGTAATCTGACTTTGACCTCTTTGTTAACTTTCCTGTTAGACATCAATGGTCAGGATGTGATCTGTAAAGATTTGAACCTTTGCAGAAGAGGTGCATTTGAATTCTGAAGTGTGTGGCTGGAAAATGGCATTTCGGGAGCTATTTTTGCATTGCTTTAATTCACTCATGCCTCAGATGGGTCACTAGATGCAGTTCTTGGAAATCGCTGGTCTTAAATTCCGTGTAATTCGGAACAAAATGAGACATGAACTTGTAAAATACTGTGTGGCATGGCTCTTGGTTCTTCCTAAGGTGGCCTGAACTGCGAGTAAATGCAACATCCATTAATTTACCATGTTTATAAGGTCCAGCCAGCTGTTAGGACCTTGTGCTTTGGTCTTTAAAAGGCATTGCTAGAGGAAACTACCGTTGGAGGCTGTTGAGATTGTGGGTAAGCAGCTAGTAGTACTTAGCTGGCAGTATTTCAGAACAAAAATAGAGAAGGTGTTTGAAGAGAAGGAAAACTGCTTGGTATGACCATGTTTAGGCAATCATGGCTTTGTAGCCATTCTCTGCTTTTGGACTACTGGGTATTATGTTCAAATATTTCTGAGTAGAACACAGTAAAACAAGGTTCTGCTTTGAACCTCTCCATTTTTTTTTCCTGTTTTGTGATGTTAGAAATGCCTGCATTGTGGAATGTGAGAAGACTTGTTAAAAATATTAGTAGGCCTTTAGGCACGATTAGCTTCTGTGTTTACAAGGGACAGGTGCACATGCACTTACTTAATACTGAAGCCAGAGGTGTGTTTTGTGATCTGGATTACTAGTCAATTCACCTCGAATATGTTGTTTATTGAAATTAAATGTGATTTTTAAGAATGTGCAGCCCTTTTAAAATGGGGGTGGTGGTGGGGTGTGTGGTTGGCCGTTTTCTTTGGGGAGGACTAAAGGAAAAGCTCTATTTTCATCTCCTTTGCTCCCTTAGTATAAATAGTACAGACAGCTTGTTTGTTTTGAAAAGAAGATTTCTTGCTCTGTTGTGCATCTAGTAGGTTTATTAAATGTACATATGGTAAGATTTCAGACTCCGAATTAAATTCACTGTAATTTAATTGTTTAAAAATTTAAATTTAAGTGATACTTGTAAGCATATTGTAGTGACCCGGGTGTGGGCTAGAGTTGAAATACTTCAGCATGTGCTTAAGAAGTCCCTCTCCTTCAGAACCTGAGCTCAGAAAGCAGTGCACAACAGTTGCACTTCCATGCACTGCACGGAGCTGGGGTGCGAATATTGGGACAAAGCAAATCCCTTTGTGGTCTCAGGCCTGCAGGCCTCTGGTTCAGGGAGTCAACACGGTGGTACTTCTAGTAATAGGATTAGAGCTAAATCTTTATGTTGAGAATTGTACTCATTGCTGCCGTGTTTGAGACATAGTTAGGTTTGAACTCCTTCATTCCTCTACAGCTGGATGCAGATTGAGTAGCAGTAGCTGCCTCTGACTCTGCTGCTGGTCTGTCTTGCATGGACAGACTGTCCTTAATGGCGGGAAAGTGGTACAGGTTCTTTGCTTATTTGGCCCACCCTGGGCATGGTTTGACTCTTAATGGAAATAACTACTGCTTACTATAGCAAAATGCCAGCTGCTGCAGCAGTGCTGTGACAATGCTGTTGCTTAACTGAACAACCTCTGAGTGCTCTGTTTCTTGCGTTTTGTGAGGGTGTCTGTTACTGATGGCAGAGTGGGTAAGGCTCTTTAAGGAAGTGTGATGTTGTTAGCTGTTGAGAATTTTGAGTCTTCAGTTAAGTGCAGTCTACAAGGAAGAGGCCCCCCACTGTGCAACGATGTGCACCACCGGACTGAACTATCAAGTTAACTTGTGACCCAAAGCACCAAGTTTACTTCCAGGCACCAGCATGACTGTTTTAGTTATGTTGCTGTGTGTCTTTTTACAAGAGACTGTAGAAGGGATACAGGCTTGTCCAGTCAGTACCTGACTTTGTATGTTGATATGAAATTGGTCATCAGAGTCTGAGATCTGCTTGAGCTTGATTTGATTGTGTGTGTCTTTACGATCCTTCTGTGGCATGCGATGAGTGTTCACTGGGGCTGAGGGAGGAGCTCGATAAATTAACAACAAGCAGATTGAAAGTTTGCTGGTTGAAGGTCAGTCAGAAAAATGCATTGCTGATGGGAGTTGAAAATCAGTGATGTGAGCTCCAGATATTCATGCTGGTGAAGAGTAGGAGTTACACAAGCTGTTTTCAGTGCTGTGGAAGGGTGTCCTTGTTTTTGGGGGGAAGGGAAGTCAGTGGCTTTCTGATGCTGTTGTGCTTGGTTCGTGTTAAGTAATCTCTGCAGTTCTGGCCTTTATTTCTGATAGTTGCCTTTTAATCTAAAAATAATTATTAAACACACACACACCCCCCAACGCTTTGTTATCAAAACATCTAATGAAATTCATAACCACATCCTGAACTAATACATTCCTTACTCATCAGCCTCAACCTTTATTTGGCATTTTGTGTCGTTCTAAGTAGAGACATCCTCAAGCATGTAGATCATGACCAAATACACCTACATCTGCCTCAGATAATGGGAATTTAGTGACTACTAGGATGTAATCTGAATGTTCTGTCTCATTTCACATAGATCACCATAGGGAAATCTATATGGTAACAGGCGTTAATGAAGTCCTAATGATTTGTTGTCCTATAGTAACTTTTTTGTATTATAAAGCTTTGTCCTGAGTTATAACACTTATATCACAATTACTGTTTTGACAGAATAAACCATATTTTGGTGCTTATTAATGATACAATACTTATTTTGACTTAGACCAATCAGCACAGCTAAAAAATGTGTCTGAAACATTGCTGTGTGCTTGTGCTAGTGCATAGTAACCAACATGTTTAACGATGATGCTCAAGATAGTGCATGATGAGCCTCTTTGCACCTAGCAACAGGATATGTACTTATGATTCTAGGTGTTAGCCCCCACCAAGGCTGTACTGCTGCCCCTTCATGTTTAGTAACAGCATAGGTAGGTAGTAGGCTAGTACTTCTTTTTGCAGTGTGTGTATATTCTGAGAATTTTAAGCATTTCATAAACATGAATCAAAGCAGCTGCTGTGGCTGGAATGGCATGCTTATCTCTGCATGTGTTTATGAAGATACTGTTCTATATGTTTAAAGAACTACGAGGATGCATTGTGAACTGTGAACTTCCTATAAGAAAGTAATTTGATGCTTAGTTTTAAAAACACATTGCCAAAAAATGTCAACACCTAAATATTTTTTCTGAATTTTTTATGTATTAGAGAGTATTCTAGACTTGCAAATAAAAGGAAAAAATGTACATGATATCCCATATATTGAGCTTACATTTTCTTCATTTATTGCAGTCTTTTTTTTAAACATAAATGTCAGTCATCAGTAATGTACAAAAGCTTCCAGGCAAGATCAAAATTTTCTTCTACTGTAAGGCTTCAAAATTCTGCAGCTGTCTCTTGAGCTACTGGAGTAATTTTTCTAGCATTAAATACAAGTATGTGGTGCTGTCTGTTTTGCTTAATATTTCTTATATGGTGACAAGGCACAGCAGATCTTAGATAAGAAACTGCAGTACTTGATACTTCTTCCCACATGGTTTCCAGTTTTTATCTGACTTTATGATTAAAGTCATGTACAGTGTAGTTGAGAAGGCCTTTCGCAAATGTGGTTCTTCCAGAGGTGAAGGAAAAATGATTGGGTGAGGTGGAAGAGGAAGTTTATCTGCAAAATGAATGTATTTGTATAGTGACTGGCACTGGCTGTAATGTAATTTTTAATACATCAGGGTTCTTATTTTTCTTGAATATTTACTTCAAATTCCATTTTACTTTGTGATTCAGAAGCCCAAAGCTTGTTTTACAGTAGATGACTTTTGCTAAAGATAAGTCAACAGAGCATTCCAATGGAGGCACAGAGCTTGTGGAAGTTTTCTACTGGCAGAGCTGCTTTATGGTCCTGAATGAGTAGCATCCTGATCGGCTTTGGAAGGTTTCTTTGTCAGCATCTGTCCATGTGAGGGTTTTATGCATGCAATGTAATGTGAGTCTGCAGTGCTCCAGACTTGTTTTGGCTGAGTAGGGTCCCCTCCCTGAATGAGGCAAGTCCTGAGCATTTTCATCTCTTTGGTATTTTTTTCTTCCAGTTATACCATGTTGTCATTCCCTGTTTTGGGATGTTTCTAAGTTTCTATTAGACTTCAAATGTGTTTTTAGAGAATTTTATCTAACAAAATCGGGCTTAAATAAAAATTGGCCATTTAGTGTAAATCTAGTCCTGCTACCTGCATTCTTAACTGGAGTGCCCTTGAGAAATGCTGCTTTAGTGCCTGCAGAGAACCTGACACATAAGGAAAAGCAAAAGCTGTCTCGTTAACGGATTTGCTGCTGATGTGGAGGAATATAAGGAAAGGATACCTGGGGACCAGGACTGGAAGGATAATGAAAGGTAAAAGAGAGGTACAGAAATGGATGCCTAACAATGTGATGAAATTCCTCAAAGTGCACATTGGAGAAAAACCAACCAACCAAACCCAACAGCATGCAACGAGCTTTTTGCTGACCTCTTGAAAATGTACATGAGCAAGTGGCATTCTCTGGGGTAGTACTGCAGTCTTCAAGTGTGTTCTGGTTGAGATCCAATTTGAAAACAAAAGGGAAAATGAGTTCTTGTAAACAGACTGCTGAATGCAGGACAGCTTGCCATGTAGTTTCCTTGTCAAAAGCTTACAAGTCTTTAGTATGTTTATTATTTGAGGTGTTTATAACATTGTAACTAAGTTCATGTTATGTTCCTAATTTTCATTGCATAGTTGTAACTCATATTTTAACTGATTTTTTTTTTACTGTTTATTACATTAAACATCATAATTGAGAATCTGTGTAAATTGGCTGTGCAATAAACTAAGGGAAACACTTGTGTGTCCGTCAAAAGGATGATGAAGATGGGTTTGAAGATGCAGGAGTTATTCTCCTAAGGTGTCTTTCAATGGAACAGTATCTTTTTTTCCAGTAGATTTAGCAGGTATTCTGTCCCTCTCAGCATCCCAGTTCCATGGTTGGAGTCACCCTTACTGTCAGAGGTGCTGTGTCCTGCAGGAGGGGATTGTCTGAATTCCCTGTGGTGTAAGTTAAAAGTTAGCTCGGCCGGGTACAGTGTACTGAACCTAGATGAACATCAACCTAGTATCTTCTATGTTGTTTAATTACTCTTTGGGGCAGGCTACATCTTCTCAAGTAGTTTTTGAAGTTCAGTTTTGCATATTTGAATGTGGCAACGGGTTATTTCCAAAAACTTCTTTTTGGAAATACTAATGGTGTGCATGCTTTGTGCCCTTAGTGTATAATCTGTCCTTACTGCCATCTACACTCACAGACAGAAGCTTTACATGTGCTTCAAGGAATGTGGTGTAAATTTATTTGAAATTTCAAAACGGCATCTTGCAACTTTGTGCTAGTTTAAACCCAGAAAAGCAGACCTGAAGTGTTGGGCATGGTGAACACCCTTAGTGTTTTGCAATGCTCGTGTTTTCTGAGTTACGATTCTTCTGGTGTGTGGCCTGACCCCTGTTACTGGTTGCTATAAGGAAGAAATTCATGCCTCATGTGCAAGATAGATCAAATAGACTCTGAAAATACTGTCACATGACCAAGGTGTAAAACGAGTTTTATAAAAATATCCCAAAGACAGCTCTATTTTAATCTGTCATTCTTTGTCAAGAAGGGTGTTGTAGGATGACTTCTGGAGGATCTTGCAGTTTAAATCCTTATGTTTTTCTCAAGGTATCAGCATCTTCTTCATGGTTCAGAAAAGACAGAGGCAAATGAGTCACTCATAAGTGACATCTTGCCTTTGCTGTCATTAAAAAGGGAAAGTAAATGCTAGGTCTTTGAACTTTGAAATGAGATACTGTAAAATGGAATTGCAGAACTGAATTTTGAGGGAGGAATTTCTCATCAGCAGTGTATGTAAATGAAAGAAAATAGAAATATTAATGATGATGTAGTTTTGTAGGAAAAGAAATTATATTATCTCATTTTCTTGTTTTCAGGAAATGTTTAGGAGTGATATGAGTGACAGTCTGTTGACTGGTAGCTGTAACAAGAAATGTTGGAGTTTAGTGAGCTCAAGGTTTGATTAGATGAGGAAACTTGAATGTTTTTTCCAAAATAATGGTGGAAAAGCTTTGTACGTGAAATACTTCTATAATTATCCTTCTACTTTGTATTCAAAATAGAGGGCAAGTTACAGATTTCTTTTCCTTTAAATGGAAGGAGCAAAGGGTGCTATGTGTGGTTGTGTGGGATTTTGTTTGTTTGTTTTTTCCCCTTAAAGATTTGGGTTGGGTAACTCATGGTTATTTTAAAAATCATGTTACTTTTTTTGTTCTCTCCCAATACTTTCTGCATGTGAGTCAGGCCACTTCTTTGGTCCAGTGCTGTTACTTTGCATATTTGAAATGGGAGACCTGCCTTAGCTGCAGCTTCTCTTGTAGCAGATTTTTCTACTCATGCTCTTTTACTTTCATGTCTCAATTTGCAGCTGTAGTAGGTGAAAATAAATTGAACTAGTCTGGAGTTACTAATAAAACAACATGACTTTAAGCCATTTTTTGGGGAAGGAATGGCTGTTTAAGCTAAAAGGAAACAGTTGACTCCTTATTACGTTGAAAATTATTGAGAATTGAGTGCTGCTGATGACTTTTGTTTAATATATTAGTGATGATGGTCAAAGTGGGAAAGCTACACTAGAAAATTAAGGTGATAAACTTTTTGAATAATTTTGAACTTAATTCTGTATTTGTCCAACCTGAAGTTTGTTTGTAGTGTTGCTGCTCACCTACTTTGTTCCTTCACATTCTTACCCCAGTGTTAGTAACCAAAAACTGCTGACCTAAGAGTATTTGCCTTCTCGGATCACTAATTACTACAATGCTTACCAGTTCAGAAATTGCGTACCCTTTCATGTGACTTCATGGTGTTTCAAACTGATCTACTTGTTCTAATTTCTCATTCGCTTCTAAGGATTTTTGTCAACTTTTTGACACCACATGTAATTCTGCTTTATTTCTTAGAGCTTGTTTTGTTTAACTCTATTCACTATGCAGGCAGATCTCTAGGTAGATCACTTAGACTGTGGGTTATTTAATTAGCTGAGTTGCAGCTCCTGAAACAGAAGAATTACAGCTCAGTGTTGTGGAAATTTAGCCGATAAGCTTTGCGGGGCCTCACCTCCTCCTGCACGGAGTCGGATCAGAAGACGCAGTGCTGGACCCTCACAGCCTGCTTGCACAGAGCAAATACTGGGTGTCTAGCAAGGCTGTGTTAGCCTGTGCTGTTCATGCTGTGCTTGGTGTTTGTGGCTGTCCTTGTGAACTTGGAAGTGGGTGGTAGTGATGGAGTCAAGAGCAATGCCAGGGATAGGAAAAGGCAAAAAGTATGTGGGTATGGGCCTCCACTACTGTTTTACTAGTTCAGATGCAGTGCAGGATGAGCAGATGTTCAGGTAATGAGGCAAAGCTGATGGGAGAGTCTCCTAAAACTCGAATGTGCAGGGACTGGCTTTACAGAGACAACTAATTGATTACACAGTGTTGATTTGGTGTTTGGGAGTGTGTGTACAGTCTATTTGGGTCTTTGTCTTGTAGTAGAGCTTACTGCAGATCACAACACAGATGGTACTAAATAGAACTAAAGCTGTGTATGACCATTTAAAGTAGAATTTAAATTACTTCATTAAATATTAGAAACAAAGTAGTTGAAATACTTTGCTAAAAAGTGGGGTGAAACTCCTAGTTTGATTTAAATATGTCTGTTGACCTTACTGATTGAGCTGAACTTTAAAGCATGGATATTTGCAGTACCAGGAAAAGCATTCATCAGGAAAGTGTACATTTTCCACTGTTCTCGCTATGAGAGAGGTGTTCCATTGTGTAAGTGCAGTAGAGGATCATTTGTGCACACTTCATATCCCAGTGCGGGAACTCGGATCTCTGTTCTTAACTGCCTCTGAATAGATGCCAGCACAGGCCACAGACTGTACTGCAGTCTTGGAGTTAGCATGCAGATGGCTGGGCCCTGTAGCCAAGGTTGAGTTACCAGCATGCAGGCTCATTAAACATACACAGCTAATCTTCAGTCTAAACCTCATCATTTCTGTGCAAGCATATCCATAGATAAAGCTTATGCCTTTCTCTGTTCTTCTCCAGTTGAACTTTCTTCTTCCTCTACCTTTCGTCCTCCTGACCTTCTACCTGCATTCCCCCATTCTCTTTAAAAGTACTATTTGAAGTGTTAACTCCAGTAATGGTGATGTTTCAGAATAGGGAGATGGAGTGCTGTTAGCAATTCCCAGCAGCACTCTGCTGCTTATTCTGAATTGGAAGCTTTGATTATATTTAATCGTGTGCAGTTGGTATGATACCTTGTCTGTGTTACTTGTCTCAGCTCCTTTATCTGTGTGTCACTCCTCTGAGCTAACTTACCTTGCAGTACTCACTGCTAGTAATTTGATTTTTCCTGCTTATGTAATAGAATCACAGAATGGTTTGGGTTGGAAGGGACCTTAAAGATATCTAGTTCCAACCCCCCTGCCATGGGCTTTATATTTATGTTTCTGTGTGCTAATTGCTAGGTATCTTTCTCCTGTTCTGAAACTTGTCAGGGCTGGCAGATTGATTTCATTGGAAGATGACCACATTTTCTAATTTAGAGTTTGAGGGCTTTTTCTGCTGCAATAAGGCAAATCTTACAAAGGAGTAACTTTTCTTTCTTCACCATGCAACTGTGCTTAGCATGCTGCTGCTGAGTGGGAGATAGAGCTCTCAGCTAGACCCCAGTGAACTTCTGCAGGATGACACAGACTCATGTTCTCAGCCCTGCTTCCCTTAACTTGAAGTGCTCCTTTGCTCACTGTATTCAGGCTGGGGCTGTGTGCTCATTTGGTACCTGGTCAGGTGCTCTCCACCATGTGAAAGTGTTCATGCACATTCTCTATTTTTGGATATAGGCTTGTCTCTTTGCCACTCTTTTGCTTTGTTGTGCGCCTGAGCTAATATAAGCCTGGCTGGATGCAGTGCCTGCTTTTTGTCTGCACAATAAACCTGCAACATGGATAAAATTCCCACAGGTAATGGCAGTGGGAAGGTATTCAAACAACTTCTACCTTTCGGTATAATAATACAGTAATGTTCCGCTCTCTGTAAATAAATGTTCATAAACTGAATTGTGGATATAAACCTGGCTCTGCAGTCTGAAATCACAGCTCAGAAAACGTTTTGAGGGGATAATACTGCTGGCTGCAAGCCAAAGCGGGGAAAAAGGTTCAGGGAGGACTTAAATAAGAATGAACAATTTTTCAAGAAAGAGGAATTATCATGTCTTTAAAGTTTTTGAGCTGTAGATAGACTTTGGGCTATTGGAATGAAATTCCATTGAGAATACCGCATATTGTTTGAACACATTGTTTTAAATGTAAAAGTGTATCTGGAGAGACACAAATTGTTTAAGGAAACAACTATTTTCTGACAGTAGGAACCTGCGTAGCATACCAGTCAGAGTTCATGGTATCTCTGCTTGTGTGTTTTTTAAAGACTGCAAAGAAAAGTTGCTTAGTTTGTCAGTATGGCCATTAAACTATGGTAAGATCTGCAAAGTTGCAGAATCAAATTTTTGTTAATAATTATAGCCCTCTAGAATTTTAGAGGCTAGATTCTTAATCTCCTTATTTCCTATTGTCAGTTAATTGTCTGTATTGTCCATCACTGTGTCTCTTAGATCTTAACATGTGTTGCTGTGCTGGAAAGTAGACCTCTCAACCTTTCCCATAGTGGCTTTGAATATGAGAATAGTAATTTTGCTACCAAAATCAGCATGTTGCTGCAGGTTCACTGAGCAAGTTCTGTGCAGAGAGAAGTTGTTTTCAGGTAGGTGGGATGGTTTTCAGAGCAAAATTATCTTTGAACTAATCTGCTAGGTGCCTATTTCAAGTACATTACTGTGCTTTTATGCAGAGCAATACATGGAAAAAATGTATGAGCATGAGTTGTTTTGTAACTCATTTCACAGGCTTCAGTAGTTGGGCTACTAACAGTAGTTGGGCTGGGCATGCTTGTGTGAAATGCTGGAGTTTTGGGAATTTGAATGTGCCCGAGTTGAAAATTAAAATAAATTTTTAATGCTTCTCTTAAAGCTACATTTTAAGCTGGTTTTGGTATCAAACTTAAATACTTGTTTTCACAGTTAAGTTTGCGGGTCAAAAACTGAAAAGAAGAATCCAGAGATTTTAGTAAGCACATGTAATACTATTCTCTGCAGGTTGTATACAAATTTTGATTTCAAAAGACTGTAAAAACCAGGACTTTCTTTTTTTAAGATTTGACTTTGTTTTTTCCGATATTTGACGTAATGTTTCTAAAATGGAGACATCAAATAGCTCCTGTTTTCTGTCCTTTTTCTAGAATTGCCTTTTCTGATCACTCCATTCTCTGAACTCAAAGGCAAGTGAAGAATTATCAGTTCTGTGCATGTTCTTGCTGTCATGGGGATATTTTTCATGTTCCCTGATCCCTTGAACAAAGTGTTCCAGCTGTCTTTAGCCAATAAAGATACCATCCATTAAAAGTAACTAAAGGAGCAGATCAGATTATGATCTGTGGGTTTTCTTTTTGAGAGGTAAGATTATTAAAGTATCTATTGTAGTCAAATAATCCTGTGTATGGGAGATCTGACCTAAAGTTCTGTTTCTGAGGAAGAAAAACATACTGTGGGTGCTTTTTCTTGTTGAATTGGAATTCAGAAGACCAAGATATGAATAAGTGCTGGAATTCAACAAAAAAGTGTTCAAAATTGTCCTAATTGTTTATATCTTACACACTGGCCTATCTTTCACATAGTAATGAAATATGAAGTACAGCATTTTGAAGGACTTTATTTGTCAACGTGACAATGAAATGATGATCCTTTCATCATACTGCTCCTCTGTATGTATTGCAAGAGTATGAGGGGGAACATATCCCACCTACTTAATTCTCTTCAAGGAACCTGCAAAAATAAAATACTGTATTCTCTCAAGAATAAACTCAGTTTGCAAATTGCTTCAGGCGACTTTTCTGTTAGGCACACATCAGCTATCCAATAAGGGTTTTTGTTTCCTGACTCTCTTCTTAATGCAGCATGTTAATAGTAATAAGTGTAAAGTAACACCGTTTTGTGGGAATAGATAACAGCTAATTTTATTCATACAGCTATAGCTTTTTAATGTACACATGACTAGAAGGAATGCTGGGCTTCTAAGCTATTTTGTGCATCAGTGCTAAACTTTAAATCTAAAGCTGCCAAAAGGACCAAGTAGCAAAAAAGTAGAAAAAAACCCAAAACAATCAAAAGCAACAATTTCATCTAAGTTATGTGAGCTGTCTTCAGTGTCTGTGAGTCAGGCAAACTTCACTCCCTTACAGTTGCTCTTTGCAGCTACTGTGGCTCAGCTGATTCTTGGTAACTTCTTTATGTCTGATCTTAAAGTATTGAGATAAAGAGAATTAATGGCTGTTTACAGCTCTTACTATACAACATAATAAATTATGCAGAGATAATACTTGCGAAGGAAATATTCTTTGAAGGCAGTTTATGCACTGAGTACTAGGTTTGCATAGTGTTAAATCTTTAAATTTGTCTAAAAGGGAGCTTTCTTCCTTCTTCACACATTTATATTGACTGGGTTTGTAGTTAATGCATCTTCCTGTTTTAATAAGATGATCATGAGAGCTCACCAAATCATGATGCAATGATTTAATATTATTTTCTATTGTATTGGAGTTATCCATTGTTAAAATCCCAGCTTTACACCTTTATTGACTGATGACATTTTGTGTTGATGCTTTATAAAAATCTGTTGTGGCTGACATGATGACTTTACATCAAAGCTTCTCTCTTTCTTTCTTGGAGTTGCTCAGGTTATTGTGTATCAGTTTTGGGAGTGTGGTCATTTAAGTTGATCATGGAGGAATCTGTGAATGAAAGCTGGCAAGCTTGATTAGTCCTCTGGTAGCAGTGTTGCCGTCGGTCGGTTTCTACACCTACAAAAGAAGGTACATGACTGATTTTCAGGCTGCATTGCACCTATGTTGGCAAGGCATGTAGAAAGCCATCAATTACAGATTTTAACTGATGTTGATTTGTGGTGTTAGTAGTAATATTTTAGGTGGGCAGGGAAGATGCATTTTCAGAAGGTATTGCAGTGGATGACCATGTGAGCAGTCAGTTCTTAATTTCAGTGCAGATTTCAGTTTGATGTAGTAGGTTTGAAGTAAATCTTTGAGATTAATTGGAAGTTATGAAATAAGATGAGGTGACTTTTCAGTATATTTATCAACATGGATTCTCAAACTTAGCCACAAAATTTTCCTGTATCTAACTGTATTGATTTATAATTGTCAGTGTATTAATAACTAGTAAAACTATTCTGATTTCATAATAGGAATAGGAAAACCTTTTTAAAAAAAATAAAAGAGGCAAATCAAAGTAAGCTTAACTTTCACTTAATAAAAAGCACACAATCTGACCCTTGCTTTTGTTTCGTGGCATATTTTCAAAGGCTGAAGGATCTTCACTGCTGGTAAATACTGAAAGTGATAAATGCACTAATTGTAAAGGTTTCACTTTCCTAATATATATTCCAGTTGCTGCTGTGCAGTATTAACTTGGCAACTTGGTTGTGAAGGGGAGCAAAATGGTGGCAAACCTGTTGTGATGCATGAGATATGGCTTACTAAATAGAAATAAATGAAGAAAATTAAAATACAACATTCATTTATTAGCAAAAACTTTACCTATTCCTTCTGAACTGTACCTTTTTCCATGTAGTCCGTCCATGTGAGATGCAGTGCTGGTGAATTGCTTTTGAGTTGATGAGAGGTCATATTACTTGGGCATGGTAGCTAAATCTCTCTGGAGTTTTGGACTTTTTCTGTAAACAGTGAGCAAAACTGTAGGCAGCTAACTTAGACTGGATGAACAACTGACTTTGAACGCAGAGTGTGATCAGGTAATGCTTTGCACATCAGCTGAGGTGATGTCAGAAGTTACTACCCCTCGGCTGTTTAATACTATGCCCTGAGAGTTAATTTCAACGTTAAATAGTTCTCTTGAAGAGGAGGAGCTTTGTAGCATTTAAATTAATTTTTTTCAACTGTGATACTTAAAATGTTTCAATTCAATAATAAAAATAGGTATTTTAGTTTTGCTATTGGTACATTAATAACTTCACGGGTTTATTGCACTCTGAACAGAAGGTTTCTTTAATGTACTAGGGATGAATAACTAAAAGCTCAAGTCCGGTGAAGACAGGGGAGGCAGAAGTGCAGTTACTTAATTATTTGAAGAAACCGCTAAAGGAAAGGAAGAATGTATCTGCAAACTGGAGGAAACTCTATAGGTCTGTCTTTTCCTTTTGACCTTCTTGTCTCACCCATCACACAATCCAGAAAGAGGAGAAGCCCAAGTTGGCCTCCATTCTGAAATGCAGAAGGCTTTGACATCCTGCTGGCTTAGACAAAACTGGGATGGTGGTTGCCATCCTCTGGTTTTCTGTTGTCACTGATAAAGTCTTTTTGTCTTCAAAGCACTAAGAATTACACCTCCAACCTTTTATTTCTTTAATACTGTGTCTTGGAGTACTGATGGGGGTGGGTATTGGCAAATCAGGAGGTACTCCTGTATGAAAATGTAAATGTTATGTAAAATGAAAATGTGAATAATATGAAAATGTAAAAATTGAACAGATAAAGTCACAAAATGGAGTTTCATAGGTTTGAGAGGAAGTATGCGATCACACATTTTGGTAACCATCAAATCGAAGGTGGTTGGTTAATACTTCTTCATTGTCTATGTCTATCAGCTGGAACCACCTTCTTTTAACAATAGTGTGGTGGGGGTTTTTTTGCTATGTCTGCTCTGTTTAACAGTTTACTGGAAGATAATCAGAAATAACTTGGAAATATGGACAATTGAGGCCTTGTGCAGGCAGAAGGATGTTGACCCCTGAGACAAGTACTGCTTTGGACAGAGGCTGTAGAAGGACAAGAGACAGAAGAGCATTATGGATTATGAGCTGTGTCAAGATGGTTTGTTACAAAATGTGTAGATGAGGAAGAAGAGTTTTTTGGGGAGCATGGTAAGAGTCAAGAGCTGGTAACTGTTCACAAGAAAATTTCTACTGCACATGCACATTTAATAAATTAAGATAAATTACCAAAAATGTTGCACATAGTGAAACTGTTCAAGTTGTGTTTCCTTGGTTTTGGTGATTTGATGCCTACAGTAACATTGCTGTGACTTCAGGGAGAAGGGGGGATGGAAAGCCCACTGAAATTTTAGTTAAATTTAATTTTTAATATTTCCCAGACCATAGTCTCAGAATTCTGCAGTTTGCAAACATGGGAACATAAAATACCGCATTGCATATTTAAGATGGCAGGTTGCTTGAGTGTTCTCTAGTAGTTTTTCTTGTCTGTTTAAAATATAAAAGGATGGGTAAAATCTTAATCAGTATTCAATTAAGTATTGTTTAAGAAATACAAATCTGTTTCCTGAACAGTTGCTTCAGAGGTGCTCATTGTCCAACTGCCTCTTGAAGCGTCAGGGATGCCTCTGATTATAGAAATTTGTTTCAGTTTGTATACAGGAAACAGCATATTGCCTTGATGTAGCAGCTTTTTAGTTTTCTTAAGTAACTTTAGCCTAGTTGATAGGCATGGTTTGGGGGAAAAAATATTAATGTTTTGTGAGATTGCTATTAAAAGCAGGTGCCAAATAAATAAACCTTTTTTAAAAAAAAAATTACGTGGTGAAAAAGACTCTTGGAGATGCTTAGTTGCTTCTTTGAGATAAGCAGGAACTTTGCTATGCAAGGCTGCTGTTAATGAGCTTGACTTTTATTATTGCCAGCTGAATAAGCAGCTCAAAGCAGCTAACAGAATTTTATATTAGTCTTACACCAGATGGAGTCAGCACAGATGGTAGTAATAGTTTCCATCACTGGGCAAAGATAAATGGCTGCTCTGTTGTAAACATGGAGGAGAGTTAAATAGAAATCCCAAGCAACACATTTGCTACTATTTATTAAGATGAATTGAGTATCTATAAGACTAAGTCCTGAAGGAAACAATGCTAAATTTCTCTGAACTTCATTATTGTGGACATCCTTGATGTTAAGAAAAGCACCTTTTCAATAAATAAACTTCAAGAAGACAGAGAAGTGAAGTGGTTGTAAAGGGATGAGGTGTAATGGATCAGATGGTGTCTATGTGCAGTTACAGTAAGTTAGAATAATCTGTTGGAAAATGGTTAGAAATGTTTTCTTTCCTCAGCTTGTGACAGAGGTGGAGAATAGAGGGACATCTTACATGGGGGCTGCAGAAGGTTGCAGTCAAAATGGTCATTGCTTAGCACAGGAAGAAAAAAATCCCCTGATATATACTGAAGCTTAGATCAAGTGATTTAGTTGGAACTGGGTCACAAGGTACTGGTTTCTGTTGGGAAGGGAAAACTGCTGTAAATCCCTTATCACAATTTTCTGAGATTATGGGAGTAATTTGCAGTAATGAAGAATAGATGGCTTTTAAAAGCTCTCCAGGAATTGGTTTTAAAAAAAAAAATCATGAAAGTAACTTGTCTGGTTTGTTTTTTCCTGAATGCAAAAACATTTGAAATGTGTTCTCTGAAGAAATGCTTCTGTTTGTGTGTTGGTTTTTTTGAAGTTCATTCTATTTCTTTTTTTACCCCTCTCTAAGACGTGAGAAAGTAGACCTTTTTAGTCATGCTCTATACTCTAAGTTTTGGGGTTTTGGCATTCTGTATTTTGTATCTTTGTCCTATTTAGCTCCTTAGTATTTTTGTTCAGCATTATTTTAGATCCACAGATAATACCATCAATTCAAATAACTCTGCTTGGTGGTGAGACAGCTGTGCAGGAAAGAATCTTTTTTGCACATTTTTGAAAAGTGAGTAATGGGGTGAATGATAAAGATACACAAATGTGTCTAGCATAAGAACAGTAGTAACTCATTTAAAAAACCAACCAACCAAACACCTTCCAGACTATTTTTTGGCATGAAGGAGAAGAAACTAGTAAATAATTGCTTAGACCATGGAGCTCTTTACAGAATGTGGGTAAAAGAAACAATTGGGAGAGACTTGGATATCAAAGGTGTTCTTCCTCACTGATCCCTGCCAAAGTCACCAAGCCTTCCCATGCTGTAGAGCAGCATTCAGAAGCTCTGACACCTCAGACATTGCTGTTGGCAACAAAAGAAGCGTGAAGGTAGGCCTGGGCGCGGCAGGTGTCTGCCACTGTTGTACGGCAGGGACATTCAAAGCTGTGTCTAATGTTGCTGTGTTGTGCCTCCCTTTTGGAGGAGAGTTAGAGTGAAGGGATTAACTTCTAACTTCGGTTTTCTGCTCCAGGCTGGGCCATGTTTCAGTTCCAAGGTGAGGTGTGTGAGAACAATAATATTTCATTCGGAGAAGTCTGGGATGTATTTCACTGTGGCTTCCTTGGGGGCAACTCGGGTCTGACCATGAAAGTATGATAGGGACTCGTAGATTGCTGAAGGGTAGGTGGTGTATAGGGTATACTTTTTTGGTGACTTCCCCCTCCTGTGCGACACACACACTTTTTCTTCTTGTGTGAGGTGTGTTTCTAGAAGAGTTGGCATTGGGTGGTGAGGAGGCCTCTTAAACTCTTTTGAGACAGCTCTTCAAATGGGCCATATAATTAACTTTTTTGAAAACATGCTCACAGAGATTTTAATTTAAAAGAATATACTTTTGAGATGTTCAGTTAGTTGGAAACAACTGCTTTACCTCTATCTTCCTGTGTTCTTTTCCCTGCTACTGCCTCCCCAAATTAAAACATACATTAAAGAAAAAAAATTGCTTTTGCAATCATTCACTTATTTGCCCGTCTGAAAGCTTAACTAGGATACTGCAGTAATGATGGGTTTACTTCAGATATACTAAACTCTTCTGTAGTACTAGCATTGGATGGATTTTATTTCTTCTTTGGAAAATTAGTGCCCAAGATACCAAGTTTACCAAGACTGTCGTCAAATGGCTGTTGTAGTTATTTCTTCCAAAACATGAAAATGATAAAATGTGACTTTAACTTAGTTTGTACTGTTTTGGGACTTGATATGGCACATTAAATTTCATCCCTTTTTTCAGTCCACATTGGCAGATGCACAATAGGGTAGGAGTACCATCAGAAGCAAAAATCATGTTGTGTGTCCATGCTCTTGTACTCTTCAGAAGTTAAAATTTTCGTGAAGTTATGTGTGTGTCTCTTTTAAACAGAGAAAATAATACCTTTTTTGGCTTTTGATTAGCATAGTACATAAACTTGTTTATACAGGTCTTAATCAGAACTTCTTTTCACAGCTTTGCTCCATTTCCACAGAGCTTCCCTTTTTCCATAATTCAGCATTATGTTTGACCTGAAGTATAAAGCTGCCATGGGAACAAGAGGTCTGGAGGATTGTTCAAGGTCTGGTTTGATTTTTGAAGCAGGATTCCTGGTTAGGTTCTATGCCAATAGTTAGACGATGCCAATAAGGAAACAATTGCTTTTGCTGGTAATGGTTCATTCAAATGTTTGTTTGGGAGTGTTCTTGCAGGAGGTGGGAGATTATTGCAGCACATTTCTAACACTTTTTCTGATAAAAATATTTTGGAAAAATATTAATCATTTGCGACATGTTACTATGGTATAAGAAAGAAAAGCTCCTCTCCTGTGCCTCACATATTTAAACAATGCTGATTGTGCAGTTTTCATCTTATTTGTGGTGTGGGTTAGTCATTAATACATAGTACCTATCTAACATGCCCCAGGACACAGACGGAGGAGTTGGTTAACCCCTGGCATTTCAAGCTCTGTTTTAAAAGGTGGCAGACACTTCATGAAACTCCTAAAGGTGACTTGCCTGTAGTTAGGGGACTGAGTATATCTCTGGATGAATTCAGGCTGTGTTTCTCAGGTTTAAAAAGTTCCTGCCTTTCAAGGCACAATCCTCTCTTTCTCCTATTTCTGACAATGTCTGGTTTGTATAGATACCTGGCTTGATCTAGGGTTATTAGTTAGACCTTACCCTTTCTGCTCTGGATTCATAAAGCATTATGCCTTTAAAATCTTGAGAAATCTGTTTAACCAAATACTGAACAGAGATGAGTCTAGCCAGCCATTGGATTATCAGTCATGTTGTAACTGTAAGTGCTGTGTTACTGTAGCCTTTCTGCTTTGATTTTATACATTATGTATTTTCCCTGTGGCACAGACCATATGATTTACACATCCTTTTCAGATATTTTTGGAAAAAACACTCTCTCACCTTGTAATTCTTTAATGTTGATCTAAAGTCTGATCCTGTTAGATGAAACTCTCTATCCTTGCATATAGAAGAATACAGATCCAGTTGCTCTTTGGTCTAAGCAGATTTATGCTGAATTTCCCATCAAGATCACCAGTGGGTTACAGAGCTCCCCTGTGCAAACCCTTTATCTTCTGTTCATCACATCTGACTGGACTGTTGCTCTGGAAACCGTTGCAATGTCACAACTGACTTCATTATGATTAAATGAAGGGAAAAAATAGAACAAAAGAGCACATTCCTGTTTCAACATGCAACCTGAAAACTGAAACTGTCTCACATACATTCTCTGTATTTCAGGGCACTTTTTGTTAACAGGACACAGATCTGTCCTGCTAGTCAGGAATAAAATCTGTAATTTGAAATTGCTATTATTTATTTCCTTTAAATAACTGATGTAGTTACAATGATAGCTGGCTTAGACTCTGTTAAAAGCTGTGCATGGATCTCTCAAAGAAGAACCAATTAGTATTTACACTTACATCTTTGTCCCTCTCAGACTTAATTAGTTGTTTTAAACACTGAGAATGCTTTAGTTTCCAGTTTTATCTGGGATTACTTTCTATTTATTTCTAGTATGTATAATACTTGAATTTCTGAAGCAGGTCCATAAGTGCAACTAAACTAAAATTATAAATGTATAATTTATAAAATTATAAATTATAATATAA
>NW_010240101.1:0-6410 GCF_000690775.1 Eurypyga helias | reverse complement strand
CGTACTTATTTTTTCACCATCTTTTGTATTTATTTTGTAATAGGCTCGTTTTTTGCAAGCCGTCTTTCCCCACAGCGATGAAAACCTTGTCCCTGCTCTCCGGGCCCCGCTAAGCCCGCTCGGGCAATTGGCACCGGAGCGCTACATCCTAAACATATCCGTTCCCGGCTCTTCTAAGCAGCCGTTGCTCCTGCTCCGCAGGTCCGATCTGCATCAATCCTCGGGGTTGAGTCCGTGGGAAGGACCGGCGTGTGCAGGATCTGTATCTCCAGGGGGCTTTTACTCGAGGATCTTGGGCAATGAATTCGAAATACCATGAGAATATGAATGCTAAGTTCAAGAGAAACCTAGGTTCTGTCTTAAATAGAGAGATGAGATTGAAAGAGCAGTCAGACACTAGTATTTTGTGGGTTTTTGTTTGGTTTTTTTTTTTTTTACCATTTCTTTCCATATTTGCAAAGTTTTAAAAGCTCTGGAAAACTTAAGTTTTGCAACGAGCTCACGTTTCCCTTCACGTTTCTCTCAGAAAGGCAACTGTTCTCAGAAAAAACCCCTCTTGCTTAGGAACCAGAGACCAAAATTTGTCTAACGCAGAACTAAACTCCTGTTTTTGCTGTACCTCAGGGTCAGGAACAAACCCGAAGCAATACATTTATTTTACCGCTGTTCTGGTTCTTCCAAGATACTCTTGGCACCCCAACACATCTCCCCAGTCGGTTCTCCCATTACACCCAAAGTTGCTGATGTAGCTGAAGACTGACAGCGAAGTCTCTTTCCTTTCCTCATGCAAAATACTTTTTTAATCATCTTGCTTAGGTTTTTGGAGAGGTGTCAGGTGTCCTTCAGACTTTGCATGTCTTGGCGTTGCTCTAGAGGTGGGGGGAAAGGGGAAAATGGTCACTTTTCTGTAATTTTTCCTTGAAGGTGAAGTTATGTAGTAAAAAAGGGAAGACTTCAGCACGAACTTAACCAAAAACCATGAGCAATGTGCTACTGGATAGATGCAAGAGCTATCATTGCTGCTAATTAGTGATGAACTCTAATTTTTAAATAGAGGAAAGGTGTCTCTCCACAATAGGCTCTCAGGCTAGGTTGTTCATACCTGCAGAAGCCAAAAAGATACAGATCCTGGCAAAAACAGCTTCAGTGTCTGCTGATGAAATTATAGTAAACCACAAAATTCTACAATGTGGTATTAATATAATTTAAGATTTTTATCTGCTATAAATAAGTCAAGCAACAACAAAATTGGGGCAAGTAATCTTTAACAATAATTTCTGTCCATAAATTCAAATACAATTTTTTTTCTATTTAACTATAGAGAAACGTGAGTAAGTGATCATAGTGAAGGGGTGATGTATACTGTGCCTCTGGTACTTCAGTGTACGGTATTCGGTAACCACCTTCACCAAAATACCATTCTCTTCACAGAACTTTATTCCAATCAGACTTATTTTTTCCTTTCTCTTCTCTTTCTTACATTTCTGTTAAATGTTTCAGCAGTCCTGTGAACAACAGAAGAATATACCATATCACAGAAGACTACCATATTCCATAGCCACCAGGAAAAATAAAAGGGGGGAATACTCAGTTTGAAAATCAAATTCCTTCTGTGCCATCTCCTTTGGGACTCTTCGGAAACAGCCTAATGATTTCTTCTGAAACTTGTTGCAGATGATTGCCCTGGTTATGGATTCCTTCACAGATACCGATATCTTCAAAGACCTCTTGGAAGCCTGTAGCCAGCGGCAAGTTAAAGCATATATCCTGCTAGATCAGTCCTCGTTTTCCCACTTTCTGAAAATGTGCAAGGATCTGGGAGTTGACCTTGAAAAGGAAAAGGTGAGACTTGTCATATATATTTATATATATAGGGATAGGGAGTTCATCCTCTTACAACTGAAATCTGGGCTGTCAAAAGATGAATCTATCACGCCTGCTGCCACAACTCAGAATGGGGTTTATGTAGCTCTAGCATCTGTCTTGGAAGATTTAACCATTCTTGCATAAGAAGACAATTCGTAGAGAAACCAAAAGCTTTGTAAGTGGATGTTACAAGTGCTTTCTGAGCACAAATACTAATGGAATATTTGAGGAAATGCAGGAGGAATGTCCAGTTCCTAAAGCATGACTGGAGTTGTTCAGGCTTGCCGAGAATATGAAGGCTGATGGAGAAGAGGGTTCTCAGGAGCCTGTGGAGTTCAGGTCCCTCCAACATTAGGTGACGGGAGTTTTTAACAATCACATTCTGCACAACCTGTTTATGGGTTTTCTCCTTAATGCCACCTCTTTGCCTACTAAATCAAGACAAAATGATCATTTGGTTCCTAGAGGGTGAATCTTGTGCCACAGTGCAGCAACCTGTGCGAGTTCATCAGTGATTGGTACTGTTGTGTGTTATTCCTCTAAACCCAACTGTTTAACTCTGAAATCCACGTGATGCTTGCTGTATCTTTAACAGTTGATGAGAATTCGCAATATCACTGGGAACACATACTACACGAGGTCGGGTGCCAAAATCATTGGAAAAGTCCGTGAAAAGTTCATGTTAATCGATGGCATTAGAGTGACAACAGGCTCCTACAGGCAAGTGCCAATTTCTGTTGCTTAACGTGATTTCCTTACAAGGAAAGGAAAAACAGCCATGTTGCAAAACTGCTTTCCTCATCAGAGTTTGTCCTAAGAAGAGCACACTGCTCATCATTTGGATTATAAGGATGAATTAACTAAATGTCATATAAGAGAATTTTCAGTTAATACTTTGCTAACTATTTATTTTGAATTAATTCAGAATTTTCTCATTCTCCCTTTGCTAGTTTTACATGGACAGATGGGAAGCTGAACAGCAGCAACATTTTGATCCTGTCAGGCCCTGCAGTTGCACACTTTGACCTGGAATTTAGGACTCTTTATGCGCGGTCAAAGCCCATCAACCTCAAAGAGTTATCCAGCTGCAAGAAGAGTAAGGTGTTGGACCAGCTGGTCAGGATAACAGTGTCTTCCAGAGACTTGACCAGGGAGAACTTCCTGGGAATGGAGTTTCTGTATCTTCGAGCATTTGTAGGAAATCTAAAAAGGAAGCGAAGCTGGCTGCATGCCTCAAGGGAGGCAGTCTACGTGTCAAATAATGTGATGCATGTCTCTCCTCCGCTGACTAAAAGGAATGGCTCTCTAGTTATGAGGCCACACTGGATCATAGAGAGATGAATTGCACGTTCACTCAGAGTGAAAAGCAGAACCTCAGGAACCACATCCAGCTGTTCATGCCCAGTGCTGTCTTACAGCATGTTTGTGAGAGCAGCTTGGAAACAAACCTCAAACTGAGAGAGGTTTCGTTTGAAGAACAAGCAATGCAGATCAACAGTCACAGTTACGGTGTTGTCTTAGGCTCAGATGTGTTTTTTAAAAAACCTCCAACACCTGGAAAACAATTTCTGACTTCTAGTATTGGGTCAGATTTCAATTTTTCAACCTATTCTTACACGTTTTAAGCTGATGGGTTAGCAGTGTCTTAGCTCAGTAGCTCAAAGCTTTCTTGTAAGGAATTGAAGTATAGAAAACAATATTGCTTAAAAGTCATCCAAAGATGAATAGCAGGGCTGCTGTACAGCTCGGAAATCAGTCTGAGCTTAGGCTTGTGTTGCACGAACTCTCCATGAACCGTTTCATGACACAGAACTGGAGTAACCATAATCTAGAAACTATTAGATTAGTTCCACGCTATGGAGTCCTCATATGTTACGTTTTCTTTACACAAAGCTAACACGTCAGGTGAACAAGGCTTCTGCAACGATTGAATTTCAAATGACCTTTTCTTTGTAATTATAAGAATACTTGGATTGTTGGACATCATGCAATAAATGTGTGCAAGGGATAGTATTCCTAAGAACCTGCTGTGTTTGTGGTAGAGCTAAATGAGACCATTTTCTTGGCATTACTATGTACACTTTCTGGTTTCTGTGGTTGCTACTGCTGTCTGATCTTAAGGGAATAGATCTAAATCTGTGAAGCTGCTGCTGCTTTCAAAAGCTTTACTTCCACCACATGTGCAATACCATGAAAGTCTGAAATGGAACTATTTATTTTCAAGGTTTCATGCAAGCTCAATTAAAAAAAAAATTTTAAACCCCCATCAATTCCTGGAGAAAACAAAAAAAAAATCCCTAATGAATAAACTACCCTCCCAAACAGTTGTACATTGTGGCACTGAAGTTCCATCAGCCTGCCAGTCCGGCAACTCGTGTTAGCCTAACCATGGCAGCTGTGGCAAAAGCCAAGTTCCACCATTTCTCAAGTTGTTCTAGAGGCTCTTCCTACTGCAGAAAACTTGGGCATATACTTGAATGTCTTGTGGGTTCTGGGCTTCAAAGGGGAAGGTTAAAACTTAGCTGGGGAATTTCATATGGGTCTCTGCTAAACATCAGCTGGACCAGCATTAAATTGTACCTGTGGCGCTTACAAAAATGGTCCTTACGGGCAACACAACAATGTGCTGATTAGGATACATCTAATCTGTGCCCTTTTATTCTGCACTTACAGTCATGAAAATGTAATAGTCTGACTCTCCTAATCTGTAAGTGTTCAATAGTTCATGGTTTAATATTCTTAACTTTCATCCAGATGTAAAGAAGATTGAAATATGTATTTTTATTCATAACTATATTTTCCATAAACGCAGTGCAGTGCTGTACTCTCTGCAAAGTATTGTTTGTGCAGTCTTATTTTCATGATAATTTTCTGTGTTTTCTCAACTACAAGTTTTTAACTTGGTTATTCATCTCATTAATAGAGAGCTCTTTCCATGTGCCATTAGTAGGACTTTTTCTCAACAGTTGCTAATATATTGTTAGAAAATACTGTGGTAAGTGTTGTGTTTATTTTTGATAGAGTGGGCTTAAACGTAATCTGAAAAGTACATTAAAATAAATAGCTAAAATTTTAAGAATGTCTTTAATTAGGACTGAATAACCCCCTTTTCCAGTAGTTACCTAGAGACTTAGCCACCTGGAGTGCTGCATCCAGCTTTGGAACCCACAGCATCGGAAGGATATAGACCAGTTGGAGCGAGTCCAGAGGAGGCCACAAAGATGCTCAGAGGGCTGGAGCCCCTCTGCTATGGGGACAGGCTGAGAGAGTTGGGCTTGTTCAGCCTGGAGAAGAGAAGGCTCCGGGGAGACCTGATAGCACCTTCCAGTACCTGAACGGGCTACAAGGGTGCTGGGGGGGACTTTTTACAAGGGTCTGTAGTGACAGGACAAGGGGTAATGGGTTTAAATTGAAAGTGGGGAGGTTTAGATTAGATATCAGGAAGAAGTTCTTCATGGAGAGGGTGGTGAGGCACTGGGACAGGTTGCCCAGAGAAGCTGTGGATGCCCCATCCCTGGAAGTGTCCTAGGCCAGGCTGGATGAGGCTTGGAGCAACCTGGTCTAGTGGAAGGTGTCCCTGCCCATGGCAGGGGGGTTGGACCTGGATGGTCTTTAAGGTCCCTTCCAACCCAAACCATGCTGTGATTCTATGATTTAGCATAACAAGTGACTCTGGAGGTACAATGTTGGGAAGTGCTGTATGTTACTCCCCGCAGCTGCACTGCTAGACTGTCAAGTTATGAATGAAGAATGGGAATGGTTAATAAGTATAAAATGTGATCAGATTTTTTCCATAAACATGTAAGTTTGACAGCATTACTAAACTTTTTAGCTACTGTTGTGGTTTTGGGGTTTTTTTTTCCCTCTTCACTCCAGCCTGTACTTAATTAACTCAAAGTCTACCTTAAATTTGATTCAGTAATAACTTTCATGGGCTGTAATGAGCCTGTGGTAGGGCACTGCTTGATCTAGTAAGTGGTTATTTCCCTTCTAGTCCCGCTGTCTGGTGTAAAGTGCAGCAGCTGTGGTGCACATAGGTGGAGGCATCCTTCATGTGGAGAAGGGAAGCAATTACTTTCACTTAATTAATGAGATAAGGACCTCTTGGAGATGGTCTTTCAATCCCATTAAATCCTTGGTTCCCTCCAGGTTATACTCCTCCTACTACCCAAATGAAACGTATCTGGAGGGCTGCGTAACACGTATTTTGCGCTTGTTTTTTGGCTTGGAGGTGAAGGGTGGGTTTCAGTCACACTTAATGCCCATCCAGTGGGTTTCCTCAGCAGCGTCGCTGAGTACCAGCGTGGATCCTACACTCAGCGTTATGAACTTGGAGCCATTTTTGCCGTTAAAATAAGGGCACGTCCAAAGTTTCAGCACTTAATGCCTTGCTCCAACAGCTCCCGTGTGGGTAACGGGGCCTGTTGCCTGCCTTCAGAGAAGGGGAGTCAGCCCCTTCAGCTAGCCCAGCCCTCACGGGTACGGGTGCAGGCCCCGGGGCCGGGCGGCCCCGCGCTGGGCACCATGGCAACGGCCGGCACGTC
>NW_010240100.1:0-18555 GCF_000690775.1 Eurypyga helias | reverse complement strand
TGATTCTATGATTCTATGAATGGTAAGCAGGAGCCTGGTGTGCTTGTAGTGGTAAAAGTGATGTCCTACTGGCACACAGGTATACAGAGCACCTGGTACTTTGAAAGTCCTGTTTCTGGTGACTGATGCCTGCTTTCATCATATTTCAAGCAAACATAAAGATGAAGATTAGAAAAATATATAATTCCTTTCTTCCTGCAGAGTAAGTGTATAAGGAAAGGTGAACCTGAAATACACAGATGATTTTGGCATAAATTCAGGTTAATTACATTACCTGCCCTAGATTGTAGTCCCCCAGGGTTGTGCAGACATCCTTGTGTTGCACGAAAGGGCTGTCCTGCTAGGGATCCTGCCTTTCTCGGGTGGGGACTGCCCCAGGCAGGGTCTCTTTGACTGGCTGCCCATGGGAAGGGGCTTCAGTTCGACCATCTCTTGCTTAAGGGATACTTAAGGTAAGGTTGCTTTGTACTCTTCTATGCAGAGTTTCTTACTAAATGCTTATGGAATTACTTGTTGCACATCTGATCATCAAATCCTTTTCTTTAGCAATCTGTGGGGACACGCTTGGAATGAGCCGCAGCTCTTCCTTCTGTACCATTTGTCTTGCAGGCGTGCACAGGTTGCGCCCATCAAACTGAAACCAAGTTAAAACAGGAAGTTGGTTGAAGTGTTGCGTTGCCCTCAGGGGTCTCTAACAGCAGTTCAGTAGTAGTTATGTCTGGTCATCTTGTCACCGTAAAGGGGACAAGTGAAAAAGCCTCCTGTGCTATTCTGAGAGTTTGTATGACTTTACAAGAATAGAATAACATGATTCTTGAAATTGGTGCAAATTCGTGTGTAGCAGAGGTGATGTGAAGCAGCTGACAGCGTAGGAGGAGGCGCAGAATGAGGTGGAAGAAGAGCCAGGCTCATCCGTGGGGGAGCCGAGCGCAGTGATGTGAACAAGCTGCTGGTGTCAGAGGTGGGCTTTGACTGGGACAGCAAGCACCAAGTGAGGAGGAGCGAGCAGCACCCCCAGGGAGGCATGTGAATCACACAGCTTCGAGGAGTGGGGATGATGATTAAACCAGAGTTTCAGGTGTGTGTGTGGCAGCAGGCTAGCAGAGGGAGTAATCTGGTGCTGGGGAAGAGCTTTGTAGAAGCAACAGCACAGCTGGCTGTGTGTTAGTGTGGATCTGTTCAGGGATATATGTGTACAGTCACTGTATAACAGCTGGCTGAGCAAAGTGACCGTGGCTGAAAAACCAGGAGGAATCCGCAACCCCACTTCATGTCTCCCCACTTCTGCCTTGCAAAGGGCATGATAACTTCCTGAGCAAGAGGGTTACGCAGTTTGCTCCAGGGTTTTTTCTCAAGGTGCTCTAGTATGAGTTGCTGTTGCTGTTGTCTGCACCTCTTTCCAGCTCTCTGCTGGAGGCTGTGTGGGCTTCCCAAGGCAGAGGAGATTCATACCCTTCCTGTCCCACCTGCTAGGCCGTCACGCTTAGAAAGGATCTTGCAGTTCTCATGAGTGCGGCATGGTGTCGGGTTAGTCATAGCGCTGTGGTTATTGACAGCTCCCCACTGCTAAACCCAGAGAGGTACAGGAAGCGTGGTGGAGTACATGACCCAGCACAAGGCAGTAAGAGTCCCTGAGATTGTAGCCCCCCCAAATTGTTGCCAGGTCAGTGTCATGCTAGGTGTTTCTAGTCTGAGTACGACTAAGGCAGGATCTTGCCAGCTCAAGCTCAGCGCAGCTAGCATGTCTTAGCATTTACCGCTGGTCTGATGTTTGCGTGGCAGCCCACAGGTAAAGAAGGGACTGGGAGGTCTGTGTTGTGACAAAACCAAATAGCAGAGGATATATAGAGAGTGCAGAGTACAGCCACCTCAGCCAGTCCACAGAGAGGTGGAGCAAGATGGATCACGCCTGGCTCAGCTTCCCCCTGCAAGGTGTGTTGGCTCCATGGCAGCCACCTGCGTGTCTCCATGCAGATCACTTTGGTGTGCGTCAAGGCTTGCCGTACCAGATGTGCTGCCAGACCCATGCTGGTTCCACGTGGCTGCAATGCCTTTTCTCACTTTCCCAAGTGCTCCAGGAACCCAAAACTCCAAACAGCCCCAGGCAAAAGCACCCAAATGGTTTTTTACAACACAGCAACTGATCTGCAAGTTGGTCATTTAGGAGCAGCCTTGCCCAAAAGCACAGAAGCTGAGTTTGGACTGTGCAGACCTAGAGAGCTGTATGGCTTTGTTTGTTTGGCCTGTGCCTGAACCTGCTGGCTGTGCTCTGGGACTCCTCCAGTGCTTGCACGCTTGCAGCACGGCTCATCTGCAACGTGGATTAGGCACCCACAGATACCTGAGAGCTGGCAGTACTTGCTGGTTGATTATTAAAGCCTCAGCATCTTGCTTCTCACGCAGACTTGCAACTTGGGCATCATCTTTGACTGGGACTGCTCTGTATCCAGATAATGCTTAAAGTTGGATGTGTGTATTCTGTAATGTAAAGAGCTAAATTTTCTTCTTCTATCTCTCTTATTGCAGGATTCTTCTTGGCTTTCACATAATCCATGCAAAATTACTGCAAAGCAAATTTTCCAAGCCTACCTCTCTGCCTAAATAATTTTGGTGATATCTCTCTGCTTTACTGTGTTAGATGCAGGTAAAATGCCTGTTCATCCAAGGCCAGTTGTTATGTGCTCTCAGCCTCACAATCACCTCCCGCTCGCTGTCGGTACGTTCCCTTCCGCCTCTTACCAACCTGTGCTCCAACCACTCTCCTGTTACATATTTAATAGTGCACATTTTATGGTGTTTCCAAAGCATCCCAATTTCAGTCTTCTTCAGGTGGCTTTGGGAAATGTCCCTTTTCTAATAAATGGCTATGAGAAGGGTGTTAACGTTCCTTGAATTTCTGGCCAATACTGCCTTATGTATTATCTGTTACCAGTTGTCTGCTGCTGAGGTTGAAAACTTTCTAGGGCATGGGGCTGTTACGCTTGGATAGTCCCTAAAAACTTTATATGCAAATAATAATAAATCGTGGTAATTGCTAGGAACTCGTTGAGTGTTATCAAGTAAAATCTACTGAAGTTGGTGTCATGTTTTTAAAGAGACAGTGCCTTGAACAAGCCAATTTCTCAATGGAAACTGCTGAAATAAGTGCCAAACAATTTCATTTTTGTCAAAGACTTTTGCCACCTTTTGAACTATGAAAGTTTCAGGATGGCAACAGTGCCACACAAATTACAGTCCTAGACTCCATTTTCCATTAAATACTTAGATTCAGTTTGAATCAGTGCTTCACTCTTAAAAACAAATTATTTTGTAGGTTAAAAGGAATTCATCAGTCACCTTTACATTTTCAGATGGTATTCAAAAACCACCTTAAACTTTTGAACTCCAGGACAATGAGCCAGCAGCTCACACGCTGTTCATGGATACAAATTCATTCTAACTGCAACATGTAAAAGGAGATTCCCCCCAAGAATGCAGCTGTAGATATTTAGAAACGTCCCAGGTCGTGGCCATGAAGTACTTGGTCATCACTGTGCAACAGTTTGCCTGACGGGAGATATGATGAACCCAGTGAAGGGGGAACCTGTGGTGCAACCAGCTCCTCCCTGAGCCAGGCCAATGGCAGAGCCAACCCCTATGGCACCTCCTCAGAAGAAAATGTTGGTGTTGAACACCAGTGTTAAAACTTCCAAGTGGTGACCCAGTCATGGCAGAGTACTCATCGGGCCTCGTTTCTCCCTTCTTGGTAGAGATTACAAAGCCAGGCTCTCTTGTCTGCCCATCAGGCTGGGTCAAAGGCACTTGGTCTGCTAAATGAATGCATGCCAAGGCAGAGTTAAGAAAGGCTGGTTTGTTTTTCCCTTGCCGTGTAGCTATTTTCACCTGTCTGTGCTTTCCTGTTTTGGTCAATATGAGCATGGAACAAATGTGACAGGGAGTGGATGCCAGGAGAATTTTTCTGTCCTTTATTTCCTGCATGGTCTCACTTCTTAATCTTCCTCTGAGAAGTTCAGGTGGCTAAAACGAATGGGAAGACAGTGCTGGAGGCACAGGGCCAGCAGCTTTGCTAAGCAGCTTTGCATGAGGAGAGAGAGAAGCAGCCTCCAAGGCAGCATGGCACTAGCGAAGAAGGATGGCGCTGGGGTTGCGGGGTTAGCTGGGGAGCTGGTGCCAGTTTCTGAGCGGAGCGGCTTATAAGCCATTGGAGACTTCAAGTGGGAAGGCTTGTGCTGCATAGGACTGGCAGAGGCTGTCTGATTGCTTTCCTAAGGCAATCCTTCCTGGTGCCAGCTCTGCTGCCACCTGAATGTGTGAGCACATATTTGGGGATGACAGGTCTCCTCTTGTCAACTTTACAGGAACAGCATCTCAAAAGAGCTTTTGTCTGGAGCAATTGCCCAGACAGCTGGGCAAACCCATGTCAGTCTGCCCCTGTGTTTTCTTTCCCAAGAGCAATACTCAACCTCAGACTGGAAAGCCAGGCTCTGGCTGCCTGACCCAGGATGCTTGTGGTCTTCTCAGAATAACGCTGTCCTGAACCTGGGCTTGGCGAGCACCACAGGGAACTCATAGAAGGGAATAATATGGATCTGTGATCAATGTCTTCAGTTGCTTTCCCAGCAGGATGCTTGCAGTGCCATCATCTGAAGCAGTGCCGAGACCAGTGACTTCAGGCATCCCCTGCGCTTGAAGCCGTCCGGCAGGCTGGGCTGGATCGCCCACAGGGAAGACAAGCAAGGGCTAGGTGCGACCTCCCCCTCGCCGAAGAGCAGAGGCAGGATGAGGTGGGGCAGACGGGCAGTTTCCTGGTGGCCCTGGCAGATCCCCATGGGGGAGGTAGTGCTGGCCGTACACCTTACAGCGCTGGGCTTGGCAAACCAGTGGGGCTGTGGGCAGGCAACGCTGGCCAGGGGCTCTGCTCGTGGCTCCTTGTGCCCTGGGAGCTGGGACGCCATCAGCAAGGTCCCGGGACGCTGGCCTTGAGCCCGCGGACACCGCCCGCGCCACAATCTCCCCTTTGTTTTCAGTGGCGACGCATCCAGAGGCTGTAGCTGCGTTTCCTACACCCACTGGGGAGGATGTGGGATTTTCCTGGCTGCGAGGCAGAGGACAGCTGCGAAACACAGCAGCGAGAAGCTGTGCAGGCTGGGCCAGTGACTCAGTCGCTGGCGATGGACAGGGGACACTACAGACGGGCTCTACCCTCTCGGGGTATGCAGCAGCCCACGGTGCCTTTGCAAACCTTAATCCTTTTGCTTTTCCACCCTGCTCTTAATTTTGCCAGACAAGAGGTGAAAAAATTAATCTTGCCAGCAGGAGATACCCTAGCCAGTTTGGAGAAACAAACACACGATTTTTATTTAAATAATATTTCATTCCTTTCATCATAGTCATTTCTGCAGAAACACAGTCAGAATTTGCTGTGTAGGAGTATGGATTTCTGGTAACAAGGCCACCTACACAAATCCACTGCAGGAAATAGGAAGCCCATACCCAAAGCCTTCATTGTCTAGGGCCCAGTTTTGCAAAAGTGCTAAGCACCACTTAGTCCCGCTGAAGGCAATGGGAATAGATGATGCTGAGCCCTTAGCAGGAGGTGGTCAGGATTGAACCATCCTAGACCTTGGCTTGGTGAGTCATAGTATTGCATGGCGTATGATAGTCAGGAGAATTCTGAATCTTTGCGCAAAAATCCCCACATAATAAACAGTATCCTGTCTAATACATCTATTGCATCTTGTTTTGGTACTAGGAAGAATAAGAATACTTATTTCTTCCCACCCCCCTTCTAAAAGCTGTTTCATTTCTGGGAAAAGCTCCTTTAATTTTGACACATAAGCATTTTCAACTTGTATTTTCTTTTGGATTTGTAATATTACTATTTTTAATACTGTAAGCAATAATAAAATGGCTTTCTGCAGAAGGATCCAAAGCCTTTTCTTTGCCCAAGTAGAGACCTAGTTTATCAGGATTTGACAAAGAATATTAATTTCGCAGCAGGAACAGAAACCCCCTTCAACCCTGTCGGCCATTTTGTTGAATATTTTATTGGCTCCTATATGAAGGAAGAAGCTGCAAAATGGCCATGTAAGGGACATGTTTACCCAACTCCAATCTCAACTACAGTCATTTTCTGCCTCGAGAAAATAATTGGTTTTCCACCTGTTTCACCTGTTACTTACAACAGCATAGGTCTGCCCCAGTTGGACCGTACCTCTGCGAATGTGGATTTTTTCATCTAGGAGAAAAACTCGTTCTGTTTGTGCAAAAGGTACCTGTTTTTCTACACATAGCAGATGAGACTACTAGTGCGAAAAACTAATTGAAAATATTTTGGTTCGCGTACTGTGATTATTTCATGGACTTTTAAGCAAAGCTGGTTTCTGTTTCCTTGTGTAACTGATTAGCCATCAAGAACTGAATAACTCAAAAAGGGCTTTGGCGATGGTAAGTGGCAGGGCAAAACACTTCAAATTTAATGGGCTTTAACGTTTGATTTAAACAGGATCACGAGTTCTGCCTACTCCAAGGTCCAGGGAGACCTCGTCAGAAATCTGAAATGGAGTGAATAAAAGCAGTGGAGGTGTTGAGTTTGGTGGGTGTCTTTTTTAAGATGAAAATGTTAGTTCTGCGACACCCAGTTTTTGGACCTCGTCAATACTTGGGTCCTGTACTAACGTAGTTAACTTGATAGGACAGGAAAAAAAAAAGATGTTAAATTTATGTACATCCCTTTCCAAAAGGAGCTGTTCGGCAGCAATCATCTTTGACCTCACATAATTGATTACACTATATGGACTTATTTAAACAAAGCATTCAGCAGACGTGTGGAAAGCATGCTTCTGTGCATTTCTTCTTCGGCTGATCATGGCATAAGCTATCTAAAGAGGTAACATCTGGACCCGCCACCTTAGCTTTTGTTTTAACATGGGGAACACAGACTTTAAAAACTGAAATCGAGATGATCTGATACCACGTTTTTAGAAGTTGTTATAAATGTCGCTTTTTTGTACTGAAACACCTTGTAGTGTTTGTAAATCAGATCTGCAGTGTTTGCGGTCAGCTTTTCCTTGATGTTTCAATCTTTCACGGTACTTCTCATTTGGAGGTCTGAAAGAATTTGTGGAAAAGCATGTAGCTGTTTTCTCCATAGTGAGGGAATTGAGCAGAGGCAGGTGAAGAAGGAAGCATGCTAGGAAAGAACTCCATGCAATAGCATGGATGTGTAAATTTTGATGGTTTTGTTTGTTTGTGCTAAGCTACATTTTTGGGCATGGAGTGTTTCAAAATCATGTTGGAAATGGGCTACATTAATTGTTGCATTTATTTCTTACAGAAACTTTTTTTTTTATATGATGTTGAGGGGATGCTGTTATAGTAAAACTTATGTCAGTACTAGAACGGATGAGAAGGTTTCAAAGGAAATACAGTGCCCTTGAGAACAAGGGCCAGCTCACTGAGACTGCACCAGGTTGTTGCAGACTTCGAACCTGGTACAGAGTTCCCATCCAATTCCCACAGCCCTTGCTGGCCCAGTGGGATTTTCACTCCAGGGAGATAAGGGCTAGACCTCTGCTGTGTGATAACTCTACAGCTCACAGATCCCATCCTATTTTGGAATGAAGTGTTACAACAAATCCATCTTCTTTCCAAGTTAAGCTTCTAAACGTATGCTCGTGTTTATATTTTTTGCATGTTTGAATTATGCAATTTTTGCAAGTTTGAATTAAAATGACAAGACTGCAAGGTTTGCATATGCATATACAGTGTGCATGCATGTGCACCCAGCATGGAGGGAATAATAAATGCACGGCCAACTGTTAGGGCTCTGCCCGGAATTTTGCATGTTTGCAGCTCAGGTTTGACAACTTTGCTTTGTTCTTATTTATTGCGTCAAATCTAATTCAAACCATCAAACTTGAGCAATTTCAAGTTTAGTAATTAGTAGCAGTCAGAACTCCAAAGAGGTTGAGAGCTAGAGTTTTAGGTCCCCAGTTCCACTGCAGTGGCCCCCTGCAATCATCAAGGGCTGAGGCTCTTGGAGGCAGGTGCCGTGTCAGTGCCATTGGGGGTGAACTGAACTGCTCGCGCATGTTCTGCTGGGACAGGTTTGCTGTGAGCCAGGTCTGCTGGGCTCCTGGCTCAACAGAGGGATCTGGATCATCGCTTTGAGACCCTCTGTCTCTCTGTACTGCTTAAGGAATTGAGCACATGTAAATCAGGTTTTGAAACATCAGAGAGGTCCTGTCTTGCTCCACCCTGACTCCACATCTCTTCCTCACAGGCTCCCTGTATTTTTCCAGCAGTAGATATGAGCTGTCAAGCTCTTGATAACTCTGAGCTGCCTTCAGGTGAAGGCAGGTGTCCATATATGATGGTTTTGACCTCTTGCCAGGCAGCTGCCAGAGAAACCTATTACTTGATCACACTCCACCCCACAAGGCTATTGGAATAAGATACATCCTGGTGCAGACAGTCTCCTAAAGGTCAGCACACTCACCTTGGAGACAGAGTCTAATTCTCAAATCCTTGTTCCTCTTGACTCGAAGCAAGGCCACGATTCCAGCTTTCCCGCATCCCAAGGGAGGGCCACAAGCATCCTGCAGCATGTCTGGTTCTGTCTCTCTGCTTGAAGTGCTTCACTTTGATAGCAGTATTCCCAAAGAGAGAAAATAACTCTATGGAGTGGTGGTCAGAGCACTCGGGGACTGTGTGAAAGGCAAGCTCAGTTCTCTGATCCCCTGAGAGTGTGTCTCCAACTATTGATGCAGAGTGGGAGTTTCAGAAAGTGTGGTTTGGGGGTTTAGCTTTGAATAACCAACTAATAATTACAGCATTTTGCACTTGAGTTGTGCCTTGTGTTCTTTTTTTCAGAAGAAAATAATTCTGTATCCAACCGCATATTTCAAGCTCCAGCTGGATGGTGTTTGTTAGCCTACTTTCGATCATCATTAAAAGCCACAGAGGAGGGAAATTAGCATCACTCATCTTACACGTTAGTAACTGGATGCCCTCTAGCGAGACTGTCACGCTCTCAGATCTATCGGTTATTTCTTCCCTTATACAAAAGAGAAAGAAGAGACTCTTACACCTTTCCTTAACGTAGAAATTCAGGAGTGCATCCTGTAGCTCAGCAGGGTGTGTAATGCCCACTGACAGCGGAATTTTATGCCCACTGAGCAGAGACTTTCACAGAAGCTTTGGGCTGTAGCGAAGGGGCAGTCCTGGTCAGAGACGTGTGCCTGAGCGCCCTGTGCACTGGCACAGAGTGCTGCTGTTTGGCGTGACCGTCCACCCACAGCTGTGCTACTTGTATTGATGCATATGACAACAAGGAAGCTGTCTTTGCAGGGTTACTCTCACAGGGGTTCTTGCCTCCAGTGTCATCCCAGCCTGTAGACCAGGCAGTTTGTTGCTGCCCGGTGCCAGGAGGCACACGGGTTGTTCCTGCCTGGTCACCCGTGTTGAAGGATGTCTGAAGAACATCCCTATCGGCTTGTTTGATCTCCCAGCCTGACTTCTGTAAAACATGTCAGACAGCTGGGGCCAGTTTCTGTTAGCATATATAACTCAGTTTTGAAACAAAACATCTCAGGAGCAGTATTTTTCTCATCTTCCTTTGTGTAAGGAAAGAGAAGTACTTTTCAAACAGCAGTAGCAGGGAGAGTAAGTTCTGAGTGAGCAGAAGGGCCACTGGCAACAATACCTGGGTGCAGACTCAATGGTCCTGATTTGGCTTTAACACTGGTATTTTTGGGAGAATGGATATCTGCAAAAAATGCACCACCTAAAGGCCATACATCCTGCCGATAAGCTTGCAAAGACTGCCAGCCGGCACACAGAAGAGGTTTAAGTAGTAGAGTACTGCAGGGTTTTTATGGGGTCACGGAAGGATTTAACCCATGTCAGAAAAATGTGTTCCACCAGTGTTTCCCTGTGTCAAACGTGGCAATGGTGAATTCTGGCCCAGAGCGCTTTCCGCTCTCCGAGTCTTTTTCCAAATGCGCTTGTGCTACCCAGAGCTGTTTAAAAGCAGATGCAGTGTGGCAACATTTGATTTATATGAACTCAGTGAGGAGGTTTCCGAGGAATTAATACTTCGCATTTCAAATATGTGGTGTGACTTTACCAGGCAGTTTGCAGGACTCGAGTTATTCTTCAGAACTCCAAGTGACCAATTTAAATATTTTAATATTAAATGCCTCATCAGTTCGTTGAAATATTTGGACTCTGTTAGTAGGACTCTTGGCATGTGGAAGTACACGAAGGGTGTACTCTTTTAAATACCAAGATTAGGCTTACCTGAAAAGAAGCCGTATTTTTCTGCCATGTTAGATGCTGACCCCATGCTTATTGCCCCAAAAACAAACCCACACCTAGGGAAGTGAGAGCGTAGCACTCGTTACCGGTTAACCCCATGAGCTGCTCAAGCAGTGCAAGATTCCTCCACTCCATTGCAGTGCCCTGTGCCTGGCCAGCCTGCTGCTCTACACACCTCTGGCAGGGCATAACTGCAAAGAAGCGCACGGCCTTAAAGATTGCTGCCTTTATCTCCTTTTCACTGTGGTGTGGTGGGAAGCAGCGTCTCAAGTTGCCAGCTCAGATTGCTTAAAACATCTTTGCACACATAGTCATGCGTTGTTTCATTTTTCTAAAGCCAACTAAAGATTTGCTTTACTGTGGGGCTGTACTGTAGGGTAGAGAGATGATAACTTAAAGTTGCACAAGGGAGATAATAGCAAAGGTTAGTTTGAAACTGCCAGGGAGTTAGCATATTTTGGAATATAACTTGTAAGTAATTTTTCTCTCTTGAACTATTTTGTATTTTATTAAAAACCCAGTACAGTTTCATTTAAAACCATTTTTCATTGGAAGTCACCATCCCTGGAGGTAGAATCAGAATCACAGAATGGTTTGGGTTGGAAGGGACCTTAAAGACCATCTAGTTCCAACCCCCCTGTCATGGGCAGGGACACCTTTTCATTCGACCATGTTGCTCAAATCCTCATCCAGATATTTAAAAGGTGAGTAGAACTGGTGCTTGGGGACCTGGTTTAGTGGTGGGCTTGGCAGTGTCACATTAACAGTTGGACTTGATGATCTTAAAGGTCTTTTCCAACCTAAGCGATTCTGTCATTATTCCCCAAGCAGCTATCGCCCTTGTCAAGGCTTTGATATTTCAGCGCTTGCCAAATACTAAGTGCAGTTCCGCATTCCTTTTTGTACAGTGCCTGTACGAACACTCAGACTGAAAGCCGGGCTTCGCTGATGTCGCAGAAGGGTCTCAGCTGGATGCACATACTGCAGTGTCCGAAGTGCAGCCATCCAGGGAAGTTTGCAAATGCCGGGTGAGAACCCAGCCTCCCTGTCTGCATGGAGAGGAAAAGGGATGCAAAGGATGAGGCTCACCGCCATCTGCCTCCCCCCGCCCCCAGAGCTGCCAGAACAGTCCGTAGGAAACACGGAGCAGGGCTGGGGCTGAAGCCTTCCCCTCTGCACCAGGTGCCAGTTGGTATGCACCCACACTGATGCCCACCTGAATTCGGGTGCCTTCAGCGATGGGTCCTTCCATGAACGGCAACCCCAACACTGCTTTGCCTCCTTTTTGGTGCTTTAGTGCAAAGGAGTTGAATCTGTGTCTCCTGGAAGTGCCCCAGCTCTTATTTTTGAGACTAGAGTGAATGGGAAGAGGAGAGGGGTGCAAGTGATCCACCCCTTGGGAAGCTGCTTGAGCAGGCACTAGAACCGAGCGCAGGAAGAACGTCCACTGGGTGCCTTCCCGTTCGTTGGTCTGAGTCACTTTCTCCAGCGCGGTCAAAGTGCCGGGTGGGCAGCTCGGCACCTGCTCCTCGCACAAACCTAACTCCCAAGTCATGCCCTGGGCGTCCGTCGGGCTCCTCTTCCTTCCACCACGTATAGAAACGTGAAAGACAGTTCTGGGAGGGACAGGAAGGATTCACAGGGGCACCGCAAATGATGGATGCTGAGCCACAGCGCTGCTGGGGGTTGCTGCCGGTGCTGCTGTCATGCTCGGTTCACGGGGCTGAAGTGGGGACGCGTTAGCCCTCGCTGTGGTGCAGACTGAAGCAGCACAAGGCTCGTCTTGAGAGTTTGGTGCTGGTTCAGCCACCGCTCGACATTCCAGGCGTACGCGATTAAGGGGCGAGCCAGAAATAACGTTTCGTCGTCGTAGCGTACGTGGGAGGTATGACTGCGTGTCTTTTGCCCACCCTCTGAAGTCAGGTAATGGGATTGGAACAGGAAGAGAGGAGCGACGCGCATCATAGGTAAGCAAGAGTCATCGATCTCTTCCTGTGGCCACATTAAAAATAGTACAGTCACTCTTAACAGGCTCTGCGATTCCCCATCATCAACAAGAACTTCCAATTTCCCTTTCTGAACAGAAGCGGTTAGTACTAGAAACTTTTAATCAGCAGAGTGGAAGAGGGAGAGGAATTATGTGATAGATTACTGCACCTAAGAATCTCTCTCTCGGAAAAAAAAGATAAATGAAAGTGAAAAAGGCACTTGGCGAACCGTTTAACGCCACAAAGCTCTCTTTGAAAATTCAGTTTTCATAGCAAACACACCAAGTTTTAAAGCACACAGAGGCCTTAACCTGCAAACCAGTTTTATTTCACACTCATACAAAGTTAACAGATGTTTTAAAACGCTTATACAGCCCTAGAGGTTACATCTACTGCCACTGAACACGTTACGAGGGGGCGCCACAGGTCTCGTGCGGGGTCCTACACAATCCGTGTTCTCCCACAGGTTTCACCTGCTTCCATACAGGTTAGAGACGGCCTATTCAGAGTACCCAACTGGGAGGACCGGGGTGGAATGTGCCAGGTCCCCATCTGCACGCTGAGAAGACGACAGGTACACGAACACTTCTCCTTCCCGCTCCTGAAACTATTCTCTCCCTGCTGGGACCTTAGAGCTCAGGAGAGCTGAAGCAGCTGCAATAAGGAGCTACTCCAGGAGCTGGCTCTTCCTTCCTTCTACAAACCGCACTGTGCCGTGGAGCAGCAGCGGCCTGAAGAGGCATCTTAACAGGTACTGGTGAAATCCCCCCTCTTCCCACCGAACCCTTCTGACGTTTCGCCCCCTGCTTGGCACTTAAGCTGTGAGCAGTAACAAACTCTCCTCAGGTGCCTGATTAGGGACGTGACTCGGGATTATACCACTTCCCCGCAGTTTGGCAGCTGATTGTCTAATCAGGGCCCAAGGATAAACCCTCCTGTGGGACCACTCAATGGGATGTCACGTTGTGTCGCTGCTCTGTCACCATCATACAGAAGGAAAGGTGCCTCTCCAGTCAGTCCGAGGTTGACAGTGTATGTAGGAAATATTCAAGAAAATGAAGGTACTCCTAAAAAAAACCCACAACCAGAAAACCACCAAACGTGTGATGCCCAAAATGAATTTGGATTGCATGGATCTAAATACATTCCGTGTTCCACAGATGTCCACGGGGAGCTATTTTTTCCACTTTAGATGCTAGTGCTGTCTGCCTCTGACTGTAAACAGCCAAAGGCAGGATTTACCCCAGCGTGACACAGATCTGAACTTTTTAGGTGCCTAAAACTCGGGTACAACAGCAGCTCTGTAATTTCTTGGGAGTGAGAACAACAGCACAAGATGCTGACTGGTGATACAGTAAGCTAATCCAAGCAGGTTACACTCAAGCAAAATGGGTTTCGGATGATCAGATAAACAGAACATCTGCTGATGGCACACAGCTCCAAATGAGGTACCAAATCTGGTTATCTACATTTGCTTCCCGTTAGGTCCAAAACCAACTTGCCATGGGAAAACAGTGTTTCCTACAGAAATACAGAAAGGCAATTGGTTTTAGAGTCTCTCATGGAAATAAACAGAAGGAGACAAATAACAAAAGATAACCTAAAAGCCTTAAAAGGAATAAAAATACTGTGCTTGTACCTTCCTTCTGTAGCCTTGGGAAAGTCAAAAGCGGCCTTTCCCACCAGCAGTGGAAACCTTCACATCCCAAGTGAAATGTCTTTCAGTTAAATAGTTGCAACAGTGTTCTCTACCCAAAATGGCAATCAGTGAAATTGTCAAGGGGGAGGGACCCTGCCTTGCAGGTTCCCTTCATCCTTCCTTTTCACTTCTGCAACGTCTCATTTTAACAGTTCTGGGTACTGAAGCCCCCCTTCCCCAGTAATCTTTGCTGAAAAAGAAGAATGAACCAAAAATTTGTCCCTTCAGACATTCTTTATATGGCAGAAAATATGCAGGAGACACAAGCCCAGTTTTTAAGTCTTTTCCAGGTTATCTTTTGGAGCAGCTGTATAGCAAGGCAACAGATATTAATATAAGCTGGTTTTCTTCATGATTCTCAAAAACTCTTGCTCACTGACTTCTCCGTCTCCATCTCGATCAGCTTCATCAATCATTTCCTACAAAACACATTGCACATTTGATCAGGCTCTGGACTCTAAACACAAGATCTTCCATTAATTAAAACAACAAAAAATAGAAGCACTTCACGTGAAAACATAACTAAGTACTTGAGTGTTCTCTGTATTTCTGACCTCTCAGCCCTTTTTCTATGGGCATGAATTTCCACCCAATCTTTAGGAGCTACGGGTTTGGTCTGTGCCTGTTAGCAAAGCTCTGGCAAATCAGAATTTACCTGAAGCTCTTCATCTGTTAAATTTTCTCCCAGCTCCTTGGCAACCCTCTTCAAGTTTTTGAATGAAATTTTTCCTGTCCCATCATCATCAAATAATCTGAAAGCTTTCAAGATTTCTTCTTTGGAATCCTTTTCACTCTAAAACAAGAGTTAAACATACGTTCATGAGAAAACAACTGCCACTGAGAGATTCCTTTCCAGTATTTTTTATGCTGTCACAAGAATTCTGTTAAGGATTCCTACCATTTTTTGCGTCATCATAGCCAAAAAGTCTTCAAAGTCAATGGTGCCACTTCCTTCTTTGTCAATATCTGCTATCATTTTCTTAATTTCTTCCTTCTTGGGCTCAAAGCCTAAAGCACGCATCGCAACCTGCACCAACAAGCAGTTCTGTTAGGAGGCCACCAGACTCACCGTGACAGCAGCTGTACTAGAACTTGTTTCTTTTCCTTGACCAAAACTGTAGTAGTAACTCACTGCGATGAAAACATCTTGCCATCTCTTACCAGCTTGTTTCATCCTCCCCAACAGTAACAGTGTAGGTTTGATATTCTTAAGACTTGGACATATTTTCTCCTTATGGAAGAACATGGATGTATTTTTGCAACTAAGAGAAACTTTTTGTGTCTGAGTTAGGTAAAGGTTCCAATCTACAGAGTTCCTAAAGGGACTGGATTAGCAGATTGGGACTTCAAGGGAGGTTGGAGACCAGGGATGTGATCTCACTGCATTTGAAAATCAGGGCAGAACGGCTGTTAAATCTGACAGGTGCAGAATTACGTGCAGTTAACTCACACAACTCAGTACACAGAGACGTGCACGGCTCTTGGCATTTCTGGCTACATGGTGGGAACTGACAATACTCTGTATGTGTCTCAGCCTCAGCAAATCAGAGTGATTGCTGTGCTAGCGGAGGAAAAGCAAAGCAAACCTTCTGAGCCTTACAGAGCACAAGTGTTACTGTAAAACCAGCTGTGTAGATTGTTGTACAAGTGCTTACTATTAACATTATTTAAAACCAGGCTCTGGCATTTCACCAGCCTGGAACTGTGGTTTTGGTACTTGGGGGTGTGTTTGTAGTTTCACAATCCTGGTGTGAGAGATGGCAACAGCATATTCAATTCAGAGACTTGACGTTTCAAGAACGTAACTGGAGGAGGATTTGTACCGTGAACATTCGTTCTTCCCATACGCTCTAGTGGAAATCTACCGTTAATACTGGGCAGAAATTTTCTCTCTCTCTAAACACTCTTCTACTGGAAAGTGCCAACTCACCAGAAACTTTATATTTAACTGAAGTCTGTTTTCTGACCAGTTTGTTGCGATGGGATGACTGAAAACATTCCATTTAGTCTTTCAGAGGGGAACGCTTTCTATTGTAAAATAGCCATTATTTTGAATTAATTTTGAAAAAAATAAACCAGCATTAAATGGTTAAATCTAAAATGTTTCAGTCCATTTTAAGAACTGTATTTTAACATGGATCATCTGCATCCAGATTATAAATGTCTGCTCTCCTTATCCAAGCCTAAGTACTTCCAAATAAATCCTGAGATAAGCCACAGGCTTAGGTAACTCGTGCTTCTAAGTTTCATATGAAGAAATTGAGGCAGAGTGTGTGTATATCGGAAATCAAGGTCAAGGAGATAATTAAGATAAAAAGTTCATGCTGAAAAGAAAAGATCAGATAGCAGTAAAAGATAGGGAGAGAACTGAGAATAACTTCTCCTTGTACTACTGTCCATACATCATGCACACATGCACATACACTACTTGAATTGCTACTGAAATGCAGCTCAGATCTGGTTTGGGTTTTTTTACATTAAAAATTAGGTAATTTTTGCATTATGCATATGAAAATATGGTGGTATCTTTCCTCAAGGTGTGCATAATCTGTGTGTTTATTTCCGAGGTGAAGAAAAAATCCAATACTCTGACATTCCTCCCAGAACAACAAAAGTCCACATCCCAAAAACAATGATCTTAGCCAGTTGGGAAAACTGGAATGTGTACTGTGCATACCTAAACACAGGAACTGTTTAGTTCCTCTACTGCTCAGGTATTCCAAGCTACCTGACCTACTATCCATGTATGAGAGACGCCTGTCTCCTCTGAAGTATTAGATACCGAGCTTTCTCAGGTTAACCATGCAGTACGCCCCAGATTCAGTCATGACAGCAAGCCATTACTCTTGTACTCCAAAACTATTTGAAAATAGTTAGGGCTGGACAAACAGAAAAAGCAGCCACAATTTTGAGACCAAAGACATTTCTACCCAAGGAAAAAAAAAAGTTTGAAGACCTTCAGTTCTTTTACATCGATGCTTCCAGATCCATCAGTATCAAACAAATCAAATGCTTCCCTGATCTCCTGCTTTTGCTCTTCTGTTAGTTCAGGTTTCAAGCCACTTTTCTTCCGCTGGGCTGTACTTAAGCCGGGTTTCCTATAGTTGGATGCCTTCAGAAAGCCAGGGAGAGAAAATATAAGGAAGAGCCCACTGTGAGGAAAATTCAAACCACAACAACAAGAGTAAAGCTGTAGCAGAAGTGAGAGACATTCTTTGCTGCAAGCGGTAGACGTTGGCTTCCCTATGCTCATTTTCTCAAGCTGAATACTTTGTTACTGGGGAACAGACATTTGGGCTTCATGTTTCCGGTTTTAAACAGCAACATCGTCAATTAAAGGAGTAATGCCAGAAAAACAGGAGGGCACTCTGAAAATGAACACTCCACTGAGGTGACAGAAGACCCTCTGCACCTCCCGCCAGATGCTTCATTGTCAGGAGTGGTTTCACCTGGAAAACAAGTAAAACATCCTGACAGCTTAAAAGGCTGGTTGTACAGGGTCTTGACTGTAAACGGGACTCAAATTCAGCCACTCCTAGGAGTCAGTACTTCAGCGGCATGTCTGAGAGTATCTGCTCCACTGGAGCCAAGTCTGAAGGGAGCTGTGTAGCTCTAGCCTGCCTGTCCACCAACTAGCTGTGGTGCTAGGTAACAACACTCCCTGGTAACAGTGCCATCAACACAAAATCTGTCCCTTAAGGAGAACTAAGCTGCTTGTGCGGAACTGGTGCATTATTATCCACATTTTTTGCTTCTAGTGTAAGCTGCTGCTGTACAGAGTTTGCCCACCACCGTCTGCTGCTTGAGCAGGAAGGATGTTTTCTGAATTGTTACCATTTTTTGACTGGGATCTCTTTTTTAAACACTGCATGTCTAACACAGAAGATTCCATTCTGTTGTATTTGGAAATTAAATTTCATTTTTAACATGAGTTGTCCCTCCGAGGTTGGCTTGCAAACCAATCTGTCTGGCACACCTCTGATTCTTCCCTGCTTTTAACTCAGGTATCAGATTTTTACTGCTTATATTCTGCTCTGGGAGAAACCCACCTGAGACATTCTCCTGATTATAAAGAAAAAATCCTAACGCACTACCTCTGTTCTTGCATCCTGCATATATGCTTACAGATCGACTGAAAACGTTGCAGATCCCAAGGAGCAGCGCGTGCATTGCTTCCTCTTCCGTTTATTTCAAAACCGGAGTTGCAGAAATCCTTCACCTGCTCGCCTGACCGATGCTATTTGTTTTTTTTTCGGATTCTTTTTGCTGTTTACCCCTGCCCCAGCCACAGGGGACCAGATAAAGCGGAGGAGGTCAGTAAACTGTGCCAGGATCAAGCAGGCGTATTTCCTCCCGCTCACCCCACTCCCTGGGAGCAGGTGAGATATTTTGCCATTCTTGGTGTTTTATCGGGGGTGGGTTTTATGTTGGGGAGGGGCTCTTCTGTCCCCTTCTGACCCGGAGTATTGACTGCTTTCCGCGTTGTGCGACGAATCCAAGCAGCAGAGGCGGCCCCCATGCCAGCTCCCCACGGCCCTCCGAGCCCAA
>NW_010240099.1:0-844 GCF_000690775.1 Eurypyga helias | reverse complement strand
TGGCCGGGAACGCCAGCGCTGCTGCCAGGCAGCTCTTCCCAGGGGGAGGACAGGGCAGGGAGCCTGGAGCAGCACCCTCCAGCCAATCCTCTACCACAAACTCGCAACAAAGGTAATTTATTTGTCTTATTCAGTCTGATAGAGCCATTTAAAACACGCAACGTTTTTGTTAATGAATGGTGTAAAGGGTTTTTTTTTAAAGAATATGCACTTCTAAAGAAATCAAATATTGCTGCCACAGGTTCCTGGTGCTGGAAGATTCCCTCGTCCCGAAGCAGTTTGGCAGCCCAGCCCTGTTCTGCAGTCACTGGGAGAGCCCTGGTGCTTGCAGGGGCCGGTCCGGAGAGGTACCAGCAAGCCGTGCTGGTTTTATTTTCATGTATTATGGGAGCTGCCAGCGCTTTTTAATTAATTTGAGGACTTTTTCTGCCTCTTTTTGTGCTCAGGAGCAGTCTCTAGGCAGCAGGTGGCTTTCCCAGGCTGATTTGCAGTTGCTCGTGTTACCCCCCTTGCACACGCTCAGGTGAAGCAATTTCTGGTGTTTGCACTGCGCAGCTCCCTCCTCCCTTGCAGCTGGGCTGCGAGCTGGGCAAATACTGAGTTTTTCACAATTTTTCAAGTTTTTGGGCCGGGGCCTTTCCAGGGGCTGCAGCAGCATCGGCTCCTGAGCGATGCAGCGCTCGGAGAAGAGCTGGTGGGATGGAATGCCGTGTCCCTGCGGCTGAGGGACCCCGGGGTTGCAAGAGGGGGGCTTTGGGGTGATGGTGTGGTGTGTGGGTTCCCATTTGGGGTCTGGCTGGGTCCCAGGACACATGCGGAGCTGTCAACACGGAGCGGCCATGGG
>NW_010240098.1:0-8412 GCF_000690775.1 Eurypyga helias | reverse complement strand
ATTCTGTGATTCTATGATTCTACTCGGAATTATATCCTTGTACTGCCCTGCAGCACACTATCTTACTATTACTCCAATGCAAAATTATCAACAGTAACAGAAATAAATCTCTACGTAAATCTGTGTTACATCATAAAATAACTAAAATGAAAGCTCACACAGTAATTGGCCGAAAGTAGCTTCCCATTAGGTTCTAAGTTCAAAAGCCGTGAAAGCTGCCCTTCACCACATACCATCCGACAAATAAGTTCTGTATCGCAGTGCCAAACCCACTGCTACTTCTGAAGCTGGGTGGCCTATTATTATTAGTTTGACATCACTGTTCCTTGAATCCAGATGTTTACTATAGAGCTATACAGTATATACTCATTAGAGAGCTGTAAAACGAACAACTGCACTAAACAACAGTAGATGACAGAATCACACAAAAGTTGAAGTTTTGAATATACAACATGACACCTGATTTTCTAGGGGTTTTGAATAAACTTCAATGGCCTGGTATTAGGAAGCACGGGATACTAAGTTAGATCTAAAAGCAAGCTTTTAGCTGAATCTGTAAAAGGCAGATCAGGGGAAAAAAACCACCCAGCATCCAAGCTAACACTGTTTATACCACCAACACCGTGCATTTTAAAGGAATACAGTATTTCTTGGCATATTTTCTACAGGACACATTTTGTTAAGTCATTCTTCTATCAGTTCTCCTTTCCTTTACGGATTTGGTATCATATTTCATCTCTTTCTGATGTATACAGAATACTTGGATTGCATATACTGACAGCTTTGCCAATGTTGATTCCCACTAAGCGCTTTTACCTGTTCTCTTTCTCCTTCCATTTCTATTTCCTCCCCTCCTCACTAAGAACTTCACACCTCATACACATGGGTTTTCTTCATTATCCTACCATTCCTCAGGTCCCCATCTTCCTGCTCACCCACTGGAATTTCATCAGGAGTTCCTACAATGAGGAAAGCTGACAGGACCAAATCAGAAGCTCTCAGTATATGAAGCAAGTGTAAAAGTGAAGTGCAGCTCACACCATTTGATCAGACTGAAAATAAAGATCAGACAAATGGCATCACCTTTTACCCGACTGTTCAGCGCTTCTGGTTTTGGCCTCAATTCCATATGAATAGTTATAGTGCCTGATTATCCTATACATATAACCTAAAGTATGCAGAGAGAAGAAAGTTTATGGCTACTTGAAGCAAGATGATACAGCAACTGTGAATCCTCAGCCTCTTCTACACAGTTTCTTTTTGGAGAAAGAGAATAACTCAGAACTGCCATTTAAAAGTCATTTCTGTACATACAGGATAATTATGGCTCATAAAAATTCCAGTGCAAAAAGTATCATTACACAAATGAAATCTGATATCAGGAGCTGCATTAATTCCTACCAAAAAATCCACACCTCTGAAGTTGGATAAAAACATGTGAACATAGTTTTAAAACCATGCAGAAATAAAAGGTCAGATACAAAACAGAGAAATACTAGGAACTGAAGGTCACTAAACAGCATTATTTGTAGCATTTCACAACTTACAGGTAAGCATAAAGGAGAACAAAAGAAAAAAAATTACCTTACTTCAGCTGGTGGATTTTGAGAGTAAGGATTTGCAGAGCATGCCAAAATCCTGACTACAGCTCCAGGATGATACGTTTCCAGAATGTGCACTGCAGTGGGATAAACCGGTTCCTCAAAAGCGAGTTCCACGTAGTCCTGGCTACAGAAGGTGGGTGGCGTCCTCTTGAATGGCAGCCGGGCGCTAGGGCAACGATCCCACCAGGTCCCGTAAGTTCGAAAGACGGCGGTCTGAGTAAAGTCACCAGAACTAGGGTACACATTTGGAATGCCTGCTAAATTCCACATGGTATACGACATGCTGTTCTCACTACCGTAGTGAGAGCTGAAATCCAACACTTCTTTGGCATACTGAACTATTTCGACGTTGATAGGTAAGGCTCGGGTGTTTGATTCAATAGCCCTCCGGCTGTTCATTTCTCCTCTCGTCGCTGTCCTAGCTCGGCGCCGAAGGCACATATAGTAAAACATGCTCAGAACTGTTAACATGGGAAACACTGGTGGCATCTAGATATGTCTTCGGAAGGTGTGAGAGGTCAGGAGTCCTTTATAAGGTGCATTAACTGCTTGCGGTGTTTCGGAAAAAAGCTGATAAAACAGAATGAATAAACATAGTAAGCAGATAAAGCATGCTTACAAAGCAAACTGTACTCTTTGGAATATCCTCTTAAACAAATTACTGCTACTAAAACATTAATAAACTATTACATTTTAAGACAATTATTTAGTTGGAGGTTACAAAGTGGGGGTTCCCATTTACTGTGTTTTAAAAACAGACTACGAAGAAACATTAGCCAAAACTAGCCCTCAAGCAATAAAAATACTAATATTTAATTTAAGCATTATTTGGGGGGGATTTATTAAGAGAAAAAATCTTGCACTGATTTATGGATATGAAATCAAGCGCGAAATGAAATCCGGCCCTTTCAGTAAACAACTGTAGAAGAGTATCTACAGTTACAGCTGAAGGTACAGCTAAAATTATCCATAGCATAGTTTTGAAATACTTAAACCAAAACTGACTTTTTAAACAAAGTACCTAGTCAGGCTGCAGCAGTACACAGCTCAACAAAACCTAAGCTACTTCACTGCTCACAGCTTGCAGTAAAACCAGACCCAAATTAGTTCATTTAAAGCTAGCTCAGGTATATCTGTGTTATAATCTGGAGAGTAAATATACCCTTCAAAGACAGCTCATATAGAAAGTTGGACAGCTACTCCACCAAACTGTTAAATTTGTTCCCATAATTCGTGAATGGTTTTAAGAGCAGAAAGAACGAGCTTCGAGCAGTTAATCTAAATCAACCCACTGCTTCCTGTATCAGAGCACTCAAAGAGACTCACAAAAATACTGTCTTTACCCTTTGAAGTTGTCCATGACAGCATTCACTAACGACAGAAGGGTCACCAGCCTCTTGAAGGACGCTCAGAATTCATTAACAACATCATCTTCCTTTAAGCCAAGCAACGAAGTCAGTCTTCAAGAGAGTCCTGGCATCAGAAGCAGAAGTCCTCACAGAAAGCATTTTAATTCTGGTAAGAGAAAATATTTTAATTTATGCAACAATTCAGTTAAACACAAAATGGACTAGATCTGCATACCGCCAGGCCACCTAAAAAAAATCAACACAAAGCATACTAATAACTAAGGATAGGGATGTGTTCTACACAAGCAAAGCAAACAAACTAGCTTAACAACCAGAAAAAGCCAAAATAAAGGCAAGTCTCTCTAGTAAAGTTGTTTATTTACAACGGTGAACAAATATTTATAGCTGAATGTTGTCTTTAGGACACAGGTGGTCTGTATCATATTTCCTACCCGGAAAGATCCTCTTACATATGCCTGTCCCATATTTAGCAGCCACTCCGTACCTGCATGATGCAAACTGTTAAGATTTACAAACACAAAACGAAACGTGGAATGTATTCTCCGATTCCTGCTACCAGTATACAACATACTAGGGCAATAACACAGCACTCCAGAATTCACTCCCTCCAGTACCACAAACTTTCTCACAAAGTGGCCTTCCGACTAACTTGTTCATCAGCTTTACTAGGACAGAACAAGGAGTAACACCCCGTAACCTGTAATTCTAAGGGGCCCATAAGTGTTAGAGTCCAAAACAGGGGTGACTAAGCACGTCTCAAAACAGAATAAATGTTTCTTCAACAGCCTGTACTAGAGCTGCCGGTTAGTTTATCACAGGATGCACGCTGTGGTAATCACTGAACCAACAGAGGTGACTCTTCTATTGCAGAAGACATATCAGACAACAACTAACGTGATGCCTCCCACTGCCTGGCAGACAACTCGCATATCTAACGTTTGCAATGGGTACAAGTGAGACCACGCTTTAAATACAGAGTGTCTGGAAGCATAAGCTTAAGGGAGGGTAAATAATTAAACAAATGGAGACAAATCAAAGTGACTTTTGTATGCCTCTATATAAGTCCAACGTGCCTGTTTCTTGGGTAAACTGCCTGTTTCCCATGCTCACAAAACGCAGAGAGATGTACAAACGGCTCTGGTTCGCTTGAACGTTGCCACCAAGAAGGCACGTGCTGTAACAGATAAGGACAGGCTGCACTATGCGACCCTCTTACTTGCAAGGGTGAGAAAGTTTACTAATGAAATGTTCACTTCTCACTTTCTTGCCTCTCTATTATCAGCTTTTTGTTTAGTTCCTGTCCTTCATTCAGTTTCACATGTTGACATTGCTGTCAGCAACATGAATTACTCCTGACATTTGGTGGAGAAGCAACCTATAAGACAATATATTGGATCCACCTCAAGCTCTCCTGGAATGCCAAAACCCAGTAATGTCACATTTCCCCCAAACATCCTGTTGAACCACCTTTTAGAAAAGGCACTGGGAAAAAAGCAGCACAAGCCCCAATCACTCCTCAAACCTCTCCCATCCAAAAAACCCAACTCCAACTGAAAAATTATTTTACCTTTTCAGCATGGAGCTGCTGTAAGATATAAGCGAAAATTACAAATACATTCTCCTTCTGGATTTTTCCCTCCTAAAAAGAAAACAAATCTATTTACAGAATATGCCAACAGACATCAAGCTCCAAACGTACCATTGTCAAGCCCTGGAACTGCGTGTAGACCAGTGTATACACCAGTTTCGTACTCAAAATTTTACTGATTAGTAAAATGTTTTGAGTTTCAGGCCTCATGTTTTGAGACCTGCTCCATGGAAATTAGGGCTTTGCAGGGCTCAATTTTAAGAACCATTCAGTTGGGGTACCTCAAGACCAGGTGCGAATCACTGATCTCACATACACATCCTACACATCTTCACGTCTGTGCTGGGCACTCCAGCCTTCCCCGGGCTGCAGCCCGGAGCTCCTACAGCACTGCTGTAAAACCCAGCTTTGCTCCCTATCAGCCTGTCCGAGAGCATCAAAACCACCGGCTGGTACACAGCCCTGCATCCACTTAGCTGGCCAGTTCAAGTCAGGTCTAACAGAGCAGGTAACTTGACATCATGCTGCAGATTTTCCATTAGCAGAAACATTCATTTGGGTCATTCCCCTCTACCAACTTTATGTTTTTCATAAAACCAGAAAAATTTGATATCCTTGACACTGATGCCACTTTGTCAATTTTGGCTGGTGTTGGTCAACAGGCTCAAGAGTACAAAGAAGAAAAAACAGGGAAGAGCATGCAGCTCATGAAAAATGTATTAGTTTAAACAGTACAAGTGGAGGTATTTGCTTCTGAAGAGTAAAAAGCAATATAGGATTTAGTAGTTCGTAACAAGTAAGAGGAAACAGAGAACTATTATAAAAGAAGGATAAATAAGCATTAGGCTACAACAGAAATAGGAACTCTTCTTTTGGCATTTTAAAAGAAGCATTAAGAATTGCATGGAGTTAAAAGACCAATGAAAAATTGTTCAGGAGGCGAAAGGATAATAAGCAAGTGAAAGAATTACATTAAATACAGATCAGTAGGGCCAGATGATATAGAGATTTTTTTTCAGGAACTACCAGAGGTCAAGCTGATTTCCAATTAAAGGGATTTAACTAGGGGGAAAAGAAATATAGATAGATAGATATAAAAATGCAGACTCAGGCCTCTGCAAAGCATCAAGAGAAACAGGTCTGGAGCAGAGCAGTTCACGTGCAAGCAAAGTTTATGTGGAAAACTCCCGCCTCCCCCAGACTGCTTGATTATTTTTAAGAGATGCATTTGGGCCTATGCAACTATACCTTCCGATCTCCGGCCTGTTGTGTATTTTTCGTTTTGTTTTCTACAGGAAATAATTATGCTAAACTGAAGCTTAATAAAGGTTTCTTCTAAACCTATCTTATTATCTTCCTCCCAAGCAGCAGCCTTCTACTTCTTTTGTTTTCATTCATGTTATTTTTTTTTTTCCTGTCAAGACACCATTCACCAGACTGAAATGGTGCTATTAAATACCAGCACCTTCAGCCGCCGCCACAGACTAGCCCAGAAGGCATCAAGGGTTTGGTCAGAAACAAGAAGCAATAGGCTATGAACATGCAGTGCTGTTATGAGGTGCTGTCCTACACCTACATGCCCAGTTTGCACTTCCAGAGTGGACCCCATCCCCGGCCGCCCTGCTTCGCAGCCACCCCCTCCAGCAGCACCGCTGGGGAGCCAGATGAGCCCTGGGGCTCGTCCAGCCAGGCACCAACTGCTCTCACAAGCAAGTGTAGTTGTCAGTCCGTTCATGCCCCCAAAACCAACTCATTGCCAATTAATGTGGAGTCAGGGATGGCTCAAGAGGGCAACATGGCTGCGAGAGCCCCAGGCCAGACCAGCTCAAAGGGCCATGGGGACGTTACCTCAAGTTTTACCATACACATGGGACTCCAGAGAACCAGATTGGGCTAGGCCTAGAATAAAACTTCCCTAAGATGATTCTATGAAAATACACTAGAGCCCATTACATTACTTACAATCTCTCCTATTCAGAGAATTACTTAATTGACAACTCTTTAAATTGTGTGAGCAAATTCTCTTTTTCTATTACAATTAACCCTTCTTCTCTCCGTGCCACATGTACAGAAAAGCCTTCTAAATCTGTAATTCACTACTTACTTCTTTCAAACACAACAAACCCTGGTAGAGGAAAACATCTTACGGTTTCTCTACAGATTTCATGGGAACAGGCATTAATTAGACTACTCAAAAGCACTAGATCTCTTCAGTCTATTTTGTCTCTTTTTACATGGAGTTTATGCACAAGAATCTATTTTCCAGCTTCCAAGCAACCCATCCTGTTAACGATTATTGTACCTATAGATTTTGTTTGTTTTAACAAATGCAAACTCCCCAGTATTCACAATTTCATCCCATGAGAGCAGAAACAGGACTTGGTTACATAGTTACTCGCCAATCAGGCTGCTGAGAAAAGGTGGGAAATAACAGAAAAATATGGGGGATTTGGAGGGGTTGCAAAGTGAAGGATGTGTGTAAAAACATAACGAGTAACAGATACTAGACATGGAAAAAAATGAAAGATGGCTTATTTCGTCCCCAAGCCATCCTTGGCAATGCACGTGTTAGACAAGAGTCCCTACTATTTCAAGACATGCCAATGTTGTATACACAAGTCACCTATGCACCAGGTTTGATTTTTAAAGCCAGAGAGGTAATAATTCCTCTTTACACCAGCTTTGCTGACTTCACACTTGGGAGTACTGGGCAGAGTTTTCTTTCATTTGACTATAAAAGAAACAGCAACACTGGCAAATCACAAAAAAAAAAGTATAAATGACAAATACAATAGACTGCATTATCTCTGAAGAAAGTTCAATGCAATTTAATATATGCATCTTAGATAAAAGATGATAAATGGGAAATATCTTAATTATCTTTGTACTTTAATGCACACAGGGAATACTGGATCCTTACATTACAGGCTAAACCACAGTATTTTTACCACAGGTTAACATCTCTCGCTGTTAATTACCTATGTTATTCCAACATCTACACTCAGTTTTTTTAAACTAGAAGCTAATATTAATTAAAGATTAATTTTCTCTTACAGCATACTTTAAGCTAAGCCCTCACTTGCTGTGTGTCTTCCTGTAATGTGTTCTGGCACCAAAAACATAGCCATTGTACACATTTGCAACTTGAAATTTACCAGTTTGAAAAAAAAAAAAAAAGGAACATTATGACAATCCTATCTGTTTAAAATCTTGCGTGTGTTGCCATCATGAGCATCAAAACGTGTAAAATCCGAGAATTTCAGATTACTTTGCTGACTGCCTGTTCCTTCCTCCTAGGACCAGGACTCATTGCGTGGTTTGGTAACGCAGCGAGCCAAAAAGCCCCTTGGGAATCTATTACTTGCGATCAGGTGATCACCCTGCTCTCCGGAGGCTGTCTTCACCTGTAACAGCAATCGTTTCTCAACATGGGTAAACCATCAGGTCGCCCCTTTTAAACAGGGCTCAGGTCTACCCAAAGCCTGAAGTCACCACCACCATTCATTCTGGCCGGCTGCCCTTCCAGCTGCGGCGAAACTGGCCTCCTCGCGCCAAAAAAAAAAAAAAAAAAAATCCCCATTCACTACTACTTTCAATAAGCAATTCAAGTGCATTTGTCCCCTCGTTTTTCTCTTTCCGACGCTGTACCACCCCCCCGTGCAGTCACACTGTGTAGCATTTAGGCTGCTCACCGCGCTGAGCGGAGCTATCAGGCCCATAATAAGTAACAGAGCGCGTGAAGCGGAGCACCCCAAAGCACACACATCGAATAACCAGTGCCAGCCAGGCTCCAACCCTGCTGCCGTGGCGCTGGGGCTGGGCAGGTGGGGTAGGCAGCCGAGGCGGGCGG
>NW_010240097.1:0-1533 GCF_000690775.1 Eurypyga helias | reverse complement strand
CGGACCGCTAACATCCATCTCCATCCCTCCTCTCCCTATCGATCTCATCCCCACCGCGGTGGCGTTTAAACTCTTGCAAGATCCTCCAGCTTAGCACGTTTCGACCACTCTCGCACATCTGATTTCCTTCAGATTCAATCACGGCTGGGATAGGCAGAGCAGACAGACTTTAGACCACGGAACAGCTAATATGTCCCAGATTTAACGTAAAGATAAACTAACTCCGCAGCACTGTCGGTCGGTGACAGGCATTAGGCGTTTTCTGCTCTCCTATCGATTCAGAGCGAGAGCCACTGCAGGGGATTTTTTTTCGTAGCCATGAATTTTTTTCAGACAAATTGCCATCTTTTCCAACGTGGACAGAGTGAGCACTCCTGCGCCGGTTTCAGTTTTGTTGGGTTTTGGTGTGTTTTTTTTTTTTTCTTTAATCAATTGTCTCTCTGTCACATACCTATATTTTCACATCTGGAAAGCACTTCCACAATTTTAACGCTGATAACTTTATTTGAAAGGATAATTTATCTCTCGGGTATATTTATTAATCAGCCTTTTCTGCAGACTCTCTGACGAAGCAGCTATTGAAAGTGGGGGTACATTTGCATGTTAGGGATAGGTAAAATGCGATAGTGAAAACGGTTGCGTCTCCTAAATGGCAGCTATTTCCTTTTTAGATTACGATCAGAAATCTCAGCTGTGCCACTCGACGGCCCGAACGGGACCTCCGAGACTGCAGCACAGACGAACCACACTACGAATTTCTCTCTCTGTTGCCCCAAACAGCGAAGTGAAGCCGATATCCTATTCCCTGAAACCGTGAGATTTGCTCCATGATTTTTTGCAGAAGGAGGATTTCTATTCTATTTCCTTCAACGGATAATGTCACTCCATTTAGTTTTTTGGGAAAAAAAAAGAAACAAAGGGAAAAAATCTAACAAGAAAAAAAAAAACCAAACCCAAACCAAAAAACCAAAACAACCCACAACAGAAATCTCAAATGCTTTTTCATTTCCCTGGGTATACAAAGAAAAGAATTCCTGGCTCGATATCTGTAACTTTTAATAGTTTTACTCACTGGAAAGATACGAAAGGATTTTCCTCGTAACTATTCTATGCACCTGAATATGATTATTATTAAAACTGCTGGGGTTGGATGCGTCAATGTTCAGTTTAATTCTCTCTTTATTGCAGCTTCAGCGCCTAACGGGTTAGGTTAAAGGGGGCCAGGGATGCTGCGCTGACACCCCCCTCCCCAGCCCCCCCGTAGCCAGTGTATGAACAGCAACGCGAAGAGTCTCCGAGTGCAACAATACCAATAATTACTAATCTCCAAGAGCAAAAAAGGGCAAAACGTCGTTTTTTAAAAACTCGGCACGGTTTTCCCGAGCGAAACGCAGCGCGCCGGGAGGGCCCCCCTTCCCTCTGCGCTGCTGGGGCTCCCGGCCAGCCCTGTCCCCGTGGGGGGAGACGCCGGGGGTGGGGGTGTGTGTTCTCATTAATGTTTATTGTGGGGCGCATCTGCTGCGGGGCTGTTTC
>NW_010240096.1:794-2631 GCF_000690775.1 Eurypyga helias | reverse complement strand
AAGCCCCTTGCACAGGCCCCAACCATGGGAAATCAGGCTGTAGCAGCCCCACAGCTGCAAGCACTGTCACCGGGAGGCGCAGGCTGTCACCCGGCAGCCAGGCCTGCTCTGGCCAGCGCAGAGCAGCGCCCGCACAGACCCCGGACTGGTCCTTCCCCGCCTGCGTTACCTGCCATGCAGGCCTGCTCCCGGCAGCAGCGCGGGCCGGCTCTCCTCCTCCTGCACCCAGCCGCAGTTGGACATGGCGTAGCGCAGGATGGCATCCGTCACCGTCTGCGAGCCCTGGCCTTGCACGCACGCCTCTATCTCGGGCACCGAGAGCTGGCTCTGCAGGAAAAGGTGCAGCCGGCTGTCGGAGAGAAGGACCACATTCTGCACGACCCTGTGCACGGAGAGAGGAGGGGGAGTGAGGCAGGTTCCCAGAGCGCACTGAGCTCTGCCCCACACCCCCAGGGTGAGCATCAGCAGCTCCACCGCCAGCATCTTCCGAGTGAGACTGGAGCAGCGTGTCCTCTCCCTCCAACCCAGCCCTCACAAATGCTCTACTCACTTCTCCAGGAACTGCTGTAGCCCCTGTCTCCGCTTCTCAATGAACTCATCCGTGCTGCCCACGAAGAAGGTGGATTTCCCAGGCAGTTCCGGGACAGGCCTGCAGGCACAGAGCAGAGGGAGTGGTTCAGGGTCGGATCACCCCGGCAAGGAGACACGGGGACACCATGGCAGCAGCAGCCAGGACCCTGCTTTGTGCAGAGCTGGATCCCAGGAGCTCAGGTATCTGTGTTCATGCCTGGGGTTTCTATCCACATCTGGTCAGAGAGCATTTGGGATCCCCAGGACAATGGGAAACAGTGTCTGGCTGATGGTGGGGGAAAGGAGGGAGCACAAGGCACGCTTACACCAAGCCAGCGTTCTTCTGGAGCTGCCTCCTCAGCCACACGAATTCACGGTACCGGCGCCGCACACATGAGGTCTTGGCAGTAAAGGCCTTGCTGTTGGTCTGCAAAGAACACACCCGCCATGGAAATAATCCACATGATGGAGGGGCAGCAAGGCGGAGCAGGGCAGGATCCCGCCCTGAGCTCCATGACCAAGGGATCCCCTCGGAGCACTGGGCCTTGGGGAGCGCTGCGGGAGCTGAAACTGCCCAGAAAACCTGAGCAGGCTCCCGGGGAGAAGTGGGCCTGCACAGGAACAGCGCAGAAGGGCCAGGCTGCTGTGGGTTCCCCCGTCACAGCTCCTTCCATTCCCGCTCAGCACAGCCAGACACGGCCGGCCAACCCCACCCGGGAGCCTCGCGTAGGGCACGGCCGAGCGCTGCAGCTCCCCCCTCTCCCTCAGCCGCAACTCACGTGGAGGAAGATTTTATAATCCACATAGGAATTCCAGGAGCCTTCGTTCTGCACCCGGGGGTCCTGAACACGCACCGTGGTCAGCTCCTACGGCACAAACACCGCCTGAGCTTGGGGAAACAGCCCGCCCCGCGCCAGCGTCACCCCCTTCGCAGGGCACAGCAGGGCTTCCCGGGGACAGGTCCCCACGTCCGGCCATCCTGCTCCAGGGAGAGCACAGACACCTCCAGCCTTTCCCATCCCTGTCCCCAGCTGCCCCTCAGCTCTGCCCCACGGACCCTGCCCAGTGTTCAGCACCTCTCGCCCCCCGCCCCAGCGCTCAGCCAACACCACCCGCTCCAGCGCTGCCAAAGCCCAGCCAGGAACGGGCAAAACCCGGGTCGGGAAGGGTCTTACTTCTTCTCGGTTCTCCAACATCCTAGAGCCAGAGCCCAGCAGGAAACATCTGTGCGGAGAAAAAAAGGGATTTAGTAAGACAAGGGCAACAC
>NW_010240096.1:412-708 GCF_000690775.1 Eurypyga helias | reverse complement strand
GGAGCCGCACTCAGTCACCATAAAATAAGGAGGATGCATTCAAATCCGTCAGCCCGCAGGGGAGAGAGCATCCAGCATTAACCTCCCATGTGCTCCCAAGGAGATGTGGCCCGTCAGGCTCCAGCTGGGAGTGCTGGAGAGAGCGCCGTGACCAGAGCTGGATCCTGCAGCTCTGTCCTCCACGGCTCGTCTTCAGGCCCACGGAGAGGCACTGGGATCCTGCAGCCTTTTGAGACGGGACACAAAAATCCCCGGATCACAGACGGCGGCGAGGAGGGCTCCCGGCTCAGATGGGC
>NW_010240096.1:0-285 GCF_000690775.1 Eurypyga helias | reverse complement strand
GGCAGCCGGTTGCTCCTGCCGAGCTGCCTGCTCTCCTCTCCCACAGCACGTCCCTGCTCCCGGGGTCTCACACAGCTCCCCCCTGCCCCGTGTAACTCCGGTTAGCCGGGAACAGCCTCCTAGTCGCGCTGCACCGAGACTCCAGGGCCCCGGTTTGCTCCTGCAGAGCCCGAACTGGTAACGCAGGAGGGAGGGGAGGGCCCGGCCCATTCCCCACACGGGCAGGTTTGCACTGAAATGCCAGGGGAGCCGGTTTGGCTGGGGAGGAGAAAACCCTGCTTGTAT
>NW_010240095.1:10790-17863 GCF_000690775.1 Eurypyga helias | reverse complement strand
CCGGAGTTAAACCACGACAACATTCAGTTCAGTAATTGCTGAATTCCTCAGCCTAGAAACTATATTCTGTACAGGCAGGGCAAAGGGCTGAATGAAACTTCTTTCCATCTCTGCAACGTATGATCTTCTGGAAACACTACCTTGTGTTTTTCATTATAGATGCTGGTATGATAATTACTTGGTTATTAATACTTAATGCTTAGCTCTTGCAAACATTAGCTGGAGTTTTGGCTCCAGTGCTCCTGCTTTATTTCTGCTGCTGTGGGAATGAGAGGGAAGAACTGGTAGTCCTTCTTTTCAGAAAATGGACTCACATAAATTCTATCCCAGCACATCATTCCTTGGTGAACTACCCATGAGGTAGTTGGAAGACCAAGTCTCTAATTTTTCACTAACCTGCACTTGCCACTGGTAAATGTGCAGTTTCTTAGTTTGATGATTTGTGTATAGACACAAAAATGCAAGACACACACACAGAGGGCTAACACTCAAGGCAGCAGCAGCAATACAGGTAAGCTGCCTCTTCCATAACTTACAATTAAGGGTTATCATTAATGGACCTGGACAACTTCCTAAAAGGGCTAATCACTGCTTTAGTTGGTTCTGTCCTCATCATGTTTACCCATGCCCATAGGATCTCCACCTGTGTTAAACAGTTTTCCAATTAATAATGCATTTGAATGTAATACTCCACTTTTTCTGACTCAGCCATTTTTCCTCCTTGTTTATTTAGCTGATTTAGAGCATGTAATTTCCATGTATTTCTCAGCGGCTGGAACCTGTTGAATGCCACCACTGTGCCTGGGCAAGAGCTGCCGGGTACCCACCATGTCCTCTGTGGGAGCCATTGTAGCCTTCTCTCCGCAGATGGGGAGGAACTGCTTTTGTAAACGTCCATTTAAACCACATTTGTGGTTTTTCTTGACGTTTCATGGCCAGCCCCTTCCAGTCCTCCCCTTTCCTGAAGGGTTGGGGTTTTTTTCAGTAATGACTCAGCTGTTTATTTTCCTCTTCCTGTTGCTTCTTTCTTTCTGTGAACAAGCCCTTTCCACCCACTGTGCAGTGAGGGGAAGGTGAGGGACTCAGTTTTCTCTCATGCAAGCAGGATGGGACAGGGAGAGCATTAGAGAAAGAAAGGAGAGAAAATAGCCTGTACCCCCGAGACTCACCCTTCTAGCCCTCAGAAGAGTCTCTTGGGAGAGTCCATCGCACCGGCCTTGCGGGACTGCCTTCTCGTTCAGGGTGCCCTGTGCGTCTCCTGTTCTGGGCTGGTGGTGGAAGAAGAAAACAAAAATATCATGGGAGGCTAGTCTGATGGCTGAAACCAGAAAGTATGCATCCCAAATTAGAGGCACGAACTGCTACGCTACGCTCCTGAACCAACAACCAACCCTGCTGTCAAACCACTCCTTCGCCCGTTATTTGGAAGAAGCCACTGGGGATCATTCACCAACCGTTTCGCATGTCCTGAGAAGAGGAAGGTTCCCCCCCAAACTGAAATAAGGAGTGTCCTAAAATGAAATAATGCCTGGGAACGTGAACCACAAAAAGGACAAAAATGCAATGAGTAGCGTGGCTCCAGCACACCTGTTTCAACTTCCACTGGAGTTTTGCAAATCCCTGCACAAAAGCTGCTCTGTCCAGTTCCATCACCTGGATCAAAATAACAGGCGAGGAGCCTCGCGAGCAAGCACCAGGCGGATGGGCAGGTCCCAGCTCAGAGCCCACTGCCAGCCCCAGGAAAGCAGAGTTAGTTAAGAGACACCCTGTTTTCTGCCCTCTGCAGTAGCTCTTGGCATGCCTGAGAACAGAAGATGCTTTAACACTGCAGCAACAGTAGCACTCGAAAGAACATGTGTGTTAAATCATCAGGGAAAAAATAATGATTATCCTTTTCTTCTTTGTGTTCTTTTTGTTTTCCTGCCAAATACCGGAGAGAACAAAATAGCAGTTTTTTTTGCTGTGCAAGGCAAACTTGTAAAGTCATGGGGAAAACAAATCCTGAGTAAATAACTCAAAGCAAATAGCTGGAGGAAGTGAGGGTGGGGAGGTAGGCAGCGGGAAGACCAACTGCTACAGTTTCAGCGTTTGCTGTCTTAAGCCTTGAAGTAGGAAGATAAATGAAGAATGGACAACTCCATAATGAAGAAATACCCTGCTTGCTTTGGTGAACAACGAAATTACATCCCAAGCCTAAAACTGCCATTAACAATCCACAGTGCAGCTCCAGACATTTGGGGCGGCTCTCACAAAAACATCCATTGGACTGGATCTGACTGGGAAGGAAAGCTTGTGCTTAAAGCTAGCTCTAGCTAACCTAAAACAGAGCAATGGCTCCACTAAAAATACTTGCTTTACACATATGTTTACACTTCAAGATGTTATGTTATCAGCTTTCAAGGCGCAGAAGCATGTGCAACCACATAGCCAGAAGAGTCTACAGGTTTCTGGGTAACTATGGTTCTGCCTAAAGCCTAAAGCGTGAGAATGCTCACAAAGACCCATCTCCAATGAGCAGTAAAAATAATATAAAGGGATCTTAGCAGACCACTCTGGCATCCTAGAGACAGGACCTGGTCCATGTGACCATGGACACCTCAATGGTCTTACAGTCTAGTGGCTAAGATCAGCAGTGTGCAAGGAGTATGGCAAGAAGAATACCATCTTGGAATATTCACCAAGGTCCAGACTAGGACACACATGTCTGTTTTGGGTAAAAAGCTCCCTAGTGGGCTAAGAGCACCAGGATTACCTGAGGCCACTGATTTCTAAATAGTAAAGTTGAGGGCTTCTCTGCAGGACTGGGGCCACGCTAGAAGTGACAGAGGGTAAGCACGGGCAGTTGGCCCTTTTGGCATCAGTGCTGCATCCCCTCTGGTCTGGCTGCTCCAGGCAGTTCTCTGGACCTCAGGAGCCATGCTGGGAATGGAGGCATGTTTTGTTTTCCATCCCTGCATGCATTCCTCTACGAGAACAGCTCCTTGAGGCTGAGCCAAGCCAGCATCTCTTGTTCTTTGAGTCTCCCACCATATTGGACTCTTTATCAGGGTATTGCTTTCTACCCTTAGTTACTCTTAATTTGAAAAATGAGCTCCAATCCCCACCTATTGGCACGCAAAGGAACCTTCCTCTTCCTTCTTAACCCTGTTGTGACCACAACAGCCCCTACAACACAGAAGTACCAACGCACATGTACTACGTAAGTCAGTTTTCCCCTCTCCTTCCTTAAAAAAGAAAGGTGTTTTGCCATGCAACAAACTGAAAATCCTGCCTGTTTAAAATATAAAGCAGTAGCGAACTGAAAGAGACCTGGAAAGGCCACTGCCTGCTGTAATAGGATTAAGGGCTATATCTCAGGCAAAGCTTCTGGAATCAGTTGTTTCTTATCTCAGCTTCTTTGTAGAAGCTACGATCTTTTGTGCGGGAATCAGTTGTTTCTTATCTCGGCTTCTTTGTAGAAGCTACGATCTTTTGTGCGAGACTCCGTTACTGTGCTACCTAACAAATGCTATTTTTGGCTGACTGTACAAATGCCATATATAAAACCTGAGTTTCTAAGAGGGAAGCTATTCTGTCACTGACCAGGCAAAAAGCAGGTGCTGTAACTGGTGAAATAAATGCAGGTCTCCTTCCCCAGCCTTTGCTAAGGAGGTTGTCTCAAAAAGCAGATAGCACTTTCTCCCTGCTCCTCCATACCACGCATCAAAGATTACTCTTTTTTTTTTTTTTTACCACAATTAAGTCTCTGAACTATTTTGAAATCTAACATAAAGACCGTCTGGTACAACAAGCATTATGCACACATGCTTCCACACACCTCTTGTTTACTACCAGGGACACCAGTATAACACATGCTAGGAAAACTTGTCCCCTGATGGTCTCCCAGACACATGTCCTGTTTCCCACCATCAGTAAATGACAGCTTTTATGGAAAATAAGCAAGTGGGCTAAAAAAAGTGGCATAAAAATGACTTCTTGGTGCCCTCCTATCTTGTTCCCCCAGAACAGCAATTTCTCCTCCACCTAATAAAACACCCAGACAGCTAATTAGCTCCCTCACATCCCTGCAGTCAGCAAACACATTTTGCCCTGCTGAGAGGCTGCTGGTTTCCAGGAGGAGCAGCGGAGAGGAGGATTACAAGAGACACCCCTGCCTCTCCCATTCTTCCGAGCTTGAGCGTGCTCCCATTTCACACAGCCATCGGTCCCTGGAGCCCAGGCCCGGTGCAGAGCAGGAGAAGAGATAAGAATAAGAGAGTGCCAAGATTTTCAGCCCCCCATTTCTCTTCCTGCACACTGTGCTTAACCTCATTTTATGAAATGAGCTGGATGACTTTCATAGGCAAAAGCTGCCGGCACAATGATTTCTATTCCACTCACTCCCAGCCCTTTTCCTCCACAAGTAAGAGCCGATAACCATCTCTTGCAATTCAATAGGCTTCATATCGTCTCCAGGAAATAATTGAACCCTTTGTGGCTTTCAGAGCAACATTTTGGTATTTTCCCTGGCATAAAAATACTGCTGGATTCTGCTTAAATGGAAGAGATGGCCAGTCCACATTAGCTGTGGGAAAAGAGAAAGCCAAGAAGAAGACAAGTCAGCTGCCTGAGAATAAACAGGGTGAGCAGGGTAAAACCAAGGGTTGCCAATGGGAAGAACCCATTCCATCACTGTCTGTTAGCTGTCCTCCCTCTTTGCGTCGCCCTAAAAAAATAGAAGAACTGGAATTCTGAGTCAAAATCTGTTATTTCAATGGGACCAGCCCCCCACTTCACCCTATACCAAAATAGCCTGACAAGTTTTTGTTCCAGCACAGGTTTCCCCCCACTACCCCATCTGCTATGGAGCATCATCACCATCCCACTCCCGCAAAATAAGTCATTCCAGCAGATACAAACATCCCAAATGGCATTCACTTTGTAAAGAAAAGCTAGAGGAAGGAACTGCCCAGGCTTACCAAAGCCCATGCCCAAAGCAAAATTCGCTATTTATTTATCACTGCGCACTTGACCGGTGTTCTCCAGTGACAGGTTTTGGGTACAGGAGACCCCTGGATACTGTCAGCCTGAAATCGAAGTCCCACTTTGTAAAACTTTTCAGACACAGACAGCCCCCTTACTTCAGGTGAAATCCCTTCACCTGACCAGTCAATCCACGGCAGCTAAGGGGATAGCTCCCGCGATGGCTGCGTACCATTACGACCTTTGCAGAACCTCCAATACCTTTTCTACGGCGATATTCAAACACATTCCTGCAGGGCTTTCACACGCCACATCCTTGTGCCTGCCCGCCATTGATTTCGTGCCCTGTCTCCTCACTTTAGTGCCCACAGACTTCTGCTGGAAGCATTAATGACAGTAATGTGCAAACAAATGTGGAAAATAATCTCTAATGCTGCAGGCTTAGAGGCCAGCGGAAACCAGAAGATGTTTTCTGGCAAAACAGCAGCAATAAGAGCTGTTCTCTAAATAAATCATGTCTCTGCGTACAAGCTGAGCACTAGCAAAGAGACCTCGGGCTGAAGGCTCTAACTTGTATTTTTTACCCTACCATTAAGCCATTACACCCAGGTGGGCACGGTGGCCAAAGTTCACTCAGCAGGCAAAATTTCAGTAGTCTTCATCTTTCCTGTTGCCTTTATAAAAAGATGTTCCATCTGGCTGTAAGGTTAATTAACTACCATCATCCCCATTTTACACAGGAGGAAACAGCACCTCAGGATCCTCCTCTGTGGGCATGCAGGAGAGCAGAAGAGTAACAAAGCCAAGAGCTGGGTACCACTCTCAACGTGAGCAAAACCATGCAAGCGCCTGCCTCCCAGACTATATCTCCCCGGATTACAGCTCCTCCCCGGATTACAGCTCCTGGGAGGCAGACCGTAGGGATGCCCTCCTGCTAGCAACCACTCACAGGCCAGCTGGCTCTGCCCTGCCAGGGAAGACCACGAGCGGCTACCAGTGTCCTGCCACACTGGGACAGCTCCTGCCCGCTCCCTGCGCATGCCATGCTCCCAGGCAGCTCGAAGTTGGGGTTTTTTCCCTCCGCAGGCTTCTCTCTTTGCTCCAGCCACCCAACTCTGTGCAGCAAACGAGACACAGCTCATTATGAAGCACAGGGACCGCTCAGCGGCTGCCACACCTTGCGCAGAAATGTTATGACAGTTGTCACGGGGCTGTTACCACTGTATGTCACACGCACTGGGGCTGGTGAGGCGGGGGAAGCCAAGACCAGTGGCCCATTTGTTGCCTGCCCTGATAGACATCCTATTGATAGCTCCATCTCACGCTGGCAAAGCCCTTTGTACCACTCTGGGACAGCTGCTCCGACGCCAAGAATTCCTCACAGGCCGGCCAGCCCTCGTGGTGCTACCAGGGAAGCTCCAGTTTCAGCAAAGAATTTGATGGTTGTCTGGCAAGTGTATAAATCATAAAAGTAGCTTTGTTCTGCAACACTTCAAACCTTTCGGGCGCTCTCGTATGGCTGCAGTTTGCTGGCACTTGCTGTTCAATTTATATAAGCTAAGCTGTGCAAACTCATACCTTTCCAGCCGTCTGTTACACCACGCAGAGATGCTGCTCCGCTACTCCAAGCTGCATTTTGCTGACAGCAGGGCCTTTTTGGAAAAGGTGCAGCCACTTTTTTCTTTTTTTTTTTTTTTGAGATTTCATTTCACAGGAAACCAGTCCAGGCTTTTAAAACCAATTCACTTCAATAAAAATAGGAGGCTGCATCCAGGCAAGCCCTGTGCTCAGGAAAGGAGACCCAGAGAGCAAATCTCTCGTTTTTCCCCAGAACAACTGCAGCCCAACTGGCAGCAGAACGAGTCACCTTACCCCGGGAGAGAGGGTGAGGTGCAAGGCAGCCAGGGATCTGAGCTGCGGGAATTTTCCGACCCACAAGTTAAGATATGGGCCTGAATAAAGAGGATTTCAGACACTTCATGGTGGATTCCCACGAATCTGTAGGCAAAGCGCTACTGTCCAAAAAGTGCCTGCGAAAGTGCACTGTATGGGTGAAGAAGACCCTGCTATGCCCCTCCACAGTACGTGGCATGCATTATCCAGCCGGCGAG
>NW_010240095.1:9130-10629 GCF_000690775.1 Eurypyga helias | reverse complement strand
GGGGGCAGAGGCTGCCATGCCGAGCAATGGTCCCACCCTACCCCCAACCCCGCTGCTGGCCAGGTGGGAAAGCGGCGTTACGTGGGCAGGGAATGGGTGTAGCCCAGGAGGGGTGGGCCAGGCTTTTATCTGGTGTGAATCTACGCAGCGCCTTTGATGTTGGTGGGTCTGGCTGGTAGGTTGGAGCAGGAGCCCCGTGATAATAAGGTGAAGCCAGTGGAACCTGCTCAGATGCTCGTCTTATTTGAAAACCAGGCTTTTTATGGGGCTGCTGAGCACAACGCGACGTGGGGCTGTGCAGGTACCCAAGCCGGAGGCAGCTAATAAATGAGCACGGAAGAACCGGAGAGAAAAAGAAAAGCTTCAGTTTTCAGCAGAATCTCCAGTTTCCTCCCATAGCACTGAGCTCTGTGAATCGTCACAAAACCCTAATTAAATGTACCATTTAAAACTTTTACTTAAGCTAGCCCAGACTGCTCTAAAAACCAACCTAGCTAAATACACGGGATGGGAACTGCATAAAGAAACAGTTAACATCAGTCCAGGTGGCACACACGATGCCCTCCTCGGTAGCTGCATCCCTGGACTCTCCAGGTTGCCAGAGCGGGGCCGAGCTTTCCTTTCCTGCCACTCCCCAGCAATGCAGGCCGTGGCACAGACCTGCCGGAGTTCCTCACCCCTATGCCAAGTGACACAGGGGGAATCAGTCAGTATAAACGGGGGATCAGTGTCAGGGCTCCGATGGACAGATCAAGACCCAGGAGCACTCACATGCTCAGCTCTCTGACAACTGGAAAGGACCCTGCGGGCAGCAGGGCACCTGTTGAAGATGGCCACGATTACAAATTCTCTTTACAAGTGATGTTTCAAGGCCCTGTGGACCATGAAAATCCTGAGGAAGGATGATTTTATGAAGTCCTACCCTACATCCTAAAGGCCAAGGGAATCTGCAGGTTGGAGTGAAATGAAAAAGGAGTATCATTTGGGATACCAGATGGAAAAATTTGGGTGGGGAAGAGACATATTTCAAAGCTCAAGCTATGTATTTATATTTATAGATGTGTCTCTAGGTATGTATGTACATACATACGCCTCTCTTTTAATCACTGAGACACACAAACATGCACTGCACACACACACATGCACATGCCCACGTGTCCAGCCATTGCCCCTACGGTAAACGCAGCCCAGTGACACCTTACGGCTTGCTGCCCCTGACCCTCCTGGAAGGTCAAGGCTCATCTTGGGGAAATCAACGGCCCAAACCAATTAAAAGACAGCGAGCACAGGGATTAAATGAAAGCAGAGCCTGCAAAACGCCAAAAGGTTATTTTTACAGCTAGCTTCCACTCCTGCTGATCCTCAAGCCTCCAGGCTTGGTGCAAAGCTGGGAGACCGCAGTCCCAGCGTGCTGGCACCGCTCTCACGTTCAGCCTGTGCGTCCTGCCCTGCCGATGGCTGGCAGCAGCAGCAGCACCGTGTCCGCGTGCCTGCCTGTG
>NW_010240095.1:0-9110 GCF_000690775.1 Eurypyga helias | reverse complement strand
GGAGACACCAATGGCCAGACCATTTCACCTCCCTCCTGCATCCAGTCTTCCACACCAGACGGACCATTAAATGCGTGACTGTGTGCAAGGACGCACTGGTACTGAATGTTTCCCAACTGCAAATAGCAACATGGACAGGCTGTTTTACACTTACCAGGGAGAACTCAGCAAACAGGCTCTTGGTTTTCCTCTCATGTATCCAAGGTATGCGTGAGCACTAACATCACTGAAACCAGTCGAGTTACATCCCGGAGTAAATGAAATCCAAAGGGGCTCAGGATCTCAAAAGGGGCAGTTAGGGACACAGCAAAGCTCTAAAGTTAAGGAAAAACCTAATGGGGGAGGAAAAACAACAAAGCACCTACCTCAGGCCATAAGACATGTTTCCCACAGGAAATTAAAACTCGCAAGTCATTGAATATATGGTACTATGCGTGCCCACCTAAGCCCATGCCGGGAAGAAGAAATGAAAGACTGGGAGAAGGGGAGGGAGTAGCATCTGTAGCAGCAAGAGTACTCAATAACCAGTGGTTTGGACTCAGATTTCAAAGCTTCACAAAATGAGCTGATGTGGAAGGGGGTGGGAAAACAGCATTATTGGAAGGCTTTGGCAGCTGGAGCTCGTGCCATCACTGCGGACCCACGCAAACCCTCTGGACAAGTGATGTCCTAGCTCAGTGCCTCTCATGCCCTTGGGCACCCTGGGCCATATCTTGCAGACGGAGCAATGGGGACTGCTACCAGCCCACAAAACCCAGGGCAGAGGAAGGGCAGGAAGGGACGTTGGTTCACAGACGACACTGCTGGTGGCTGTGGGACCAACTTCAAAGAGAGAGGAGAGGCTGTGGCAGTAGCGATCAGCAGTAGGAGAGGTTCATGGGTAAACAGCAAAAAGGAACGTAGCCAAAACCCTGCAGAGACTCACCGTGCATGAGTGGGGCCCTGCAGGAAGGCAGGGAAGGGTCAGGGAGGGCTGTGAGGAGGATGGACACGTGCTGAAGGAGAGGGCATTTTCTGCGATCAGTCAGTGGGCTACGTTACAGAAAACATGCTCACATGCCTCATAAGCCAAAGCAGGTTTCCACAGGGGAACCCTGCTTCTTCCTGCAACCTTTCCCACTAGTGTTTTGGGGATTTTTTCAAACATCTCCTTTCTGAGACCCTCTCATTTCTAACCAATGCCACGTTATGACCAGCTCACCAGATGAGCTCCTCAGTGCCGACCTCTGCCCCAGGCCAACAAAAGGCAAAAATGCCCTTGCCCAGCAGCTGCTGCTTCTCCACGCCTCTGGGGAAATCCCTGACGTGCAAGGAGCAGCCTTGTTAGGATAGGCAGGCATTCTGCACTACAGGTACCCCAGGTTTGTACCTCTTCCATCCATCTTTTGGAAGGCAGCCGCTGGAGGCAGCCCTGAACTGTTGGCAGCAGGGATGGATGTCCCCCTGGGTGGCCTGGCCTGGCCATGTCTGATTGCCCCATTTGGGAACCATCTTTTCTCTGTTCTCTTTGCAATCTTGTAGTCTGCAGAGGATAATGCTAGGCTTTCTTGTTGGTGGCTGTCTTTTCGACTCAGATTTGATTCCTGCCACTGAAGCTCTCATGGAGGAGGCCACACTGCTGTGGAGAAGGAAAGAAGAGATACCTACACAGCTGTTGTAAAGAAGGAGGAAAAAATACTCCAGTTGCTTTTGGTTTTTCTGTTTTTCTGACTTTCTGTTTAAATTTCCTGTTCACTTTCTAATCTCTCCATATATTTTTCCTCTATGTTTTGTGTGGTTTTCCCCTCATAGACCTCCTTATCCTCAGAGCACACCTGCTCCCTTGGGCCTGATCCGGAGGAAAGGATATTACATGCATCTTTACCTTGTTTCTGGCACTGGTCATGCCTACACAGCACATCTCCAGGTTAGGGGTAAAATCTCTGCCCTAATCACAACTTCCAAAACTCAAAAATGGGCAGGTGGAACAGCATTTCTGCTGGTCATGATTTATCCAACTTCATCAGACTTCTCAGACATAGTCCTTTTCCTTTTTTTCCTCTAAACGTAAACCAGGGAAGTTGGTGTGCTGGAGTCACTCGAGACTGATGTTTATTCCTCTGCCAGAGCAGGCTGGATCAGACCATGGCAGGCAGAAGTACTTGGTCTGACGCTGGTCTGACTCCACCACTGGCTTCTGTAGTAGAAAGAACATCCCTAAAGAAGCTCTGCCTCCACGTGTCAGCCCCATCCTGGTTTAGGCAGAGCAGCAAAGCTTGCCTTTCTCAGGCCCAGCCAGCACCTGAACTGCCCAAAATACAGATACTACTGACTGTAGCTTTCAGCGTGGAAACCTGAATCTATGGAAAACAACCTGCAGAAGAAGCAAACTATTTCATACAGGCTTGCAAAGTTTGCCATCAGGTGGAAATGACCCCTGATGGCTATCCGGCAGGACTGCCCTGGCCCCAAGGACCTTCCAACAAAAAGACTCTCCCACCTGAAGACCTCAAAACTTCTCAGCTCTCTGCATGATTACCTGTATGGGGGCCTGCCTGAAGGCACCGCTCAGGAAACAGAGTCACCCTTCATGAGAAGGGAGCCCTTGTATTTAAGAGCTACAGGACAAATTTAGCTAGCAGAAGATTTTTAAATAATTTTTTTCTGAATATTCATAATCTATTTTTTCTGGCTTACCTGCAAGGGTGGGTATATGTCTTGTTCACAGTGACAAGGAGCATCTAACATGCGGCACTCATGCTGAGTGCAAGTATCTGACACGGCTGTCCTTGAGTTCCTCTGTCAGCGTGACTCACCCATGCACACCAGAGAACTAAGAGAAACATAAGAAATTGTTATTTTGCTTGTGCTTTGGAAAATGCTTGAATAAAAAAGAATAATATTTCTTTTTTAATTAAGAAAAAGGAGACCACAAGACATCACCACATCCCACGGACTCCTAGACAACATTCTGCAGAATCTCAAGAAGAAATACAGGCTTTGTTCTCAAGCTGGTAAACTGGGCTCAGAGAGGCAGGCCAGATTCACAGGGCAGGCCAGATTCACAGGGCAGGCCAGCACACTCCAGCAAATGGCAAAACTTAGCAGCAAGTTTGCTGACCGATGGGCTTCACAGCACTGAGTTACAGGCTTCATCGCCTCCATGTCACTCACAGGGATGGGAAAGGAGAAGAGAAAAAGAAAGGAGAAGAAAGCTAGTGCCAACAGCAGTCTAGGATGTTGGGCACTCATCTAGGAGTACGACGACTGGCATCCCGTCCCCAGTCTGGAGACTAAGGCTGATAGACAAGTGTTTTTATTTCTGGGGCTGAGAAAACCCAGGCTTGAGTGCCCAAAAGCCCAGGTGTCACCACGTTCACCTGGCAGAGATGGGCCAAAGTCTCTTGAGGCAGAAGAAGGACTCAACAATGCATTTCTGACAGCCTCCATAAGCACCATCCCATCAAGGCTATGGGATAAAACTCAGGAGGGCACTTCATGTCGGCAAAAACAAGGTCTGAGGTATCCCAAAAGCCAAGTCACAGCAACCAAGACTGGAGAGAGCTGATTTAGTAGAAATGGGTGGGAATACTCACAGCCCTGTGCTATGAGTATTGCACATATCTATCCGTAGGACATCTCTGGGGTGTTACCAGCACAAACCTACTGTGGGTCTCCAAGCAAAACAGAAGTGTGTGGTTAACATGCACGAGCGTTTGGGTCCTTCTGCATTCGCTGTGTCCTAGAAAACACTCAGCAAAAGAGATGAAGAGCAGTAAAACCAAGGGTGATATAGCACACACATTTGTCTTTAAACACTGGAAATACATCTCCTCTTAAAGTAACATTTTAAAATAAAGCATCCTCTGACTTCGTCATCACAGCTATATATTTTAGGCAGGAGTTGCCACGGTGGGGAAGATACAAGCTCCAGCCTGTTTGATATCCAGAGGCTTCATTATATGCACATTATGAGTATTTGTCTACTCTCGGCTCTGTTGTGTTACCTTCACAGCTTTCTGCATGGAGTACACCTTAAAATCTCTGATTTTCCCAGGGTGGAGGCAATTTTCTGTATTCTGTGGGATTTACCTTCAGCATGGCTCAGAGTCTTGAGGTTTTTTAGCTTACTATATCTCAGCTTAGCTTTAGCTAGAACCTGTCTGAGTACAAGCTGTATTTTGTTATGTATTTTTGTTGCTAACTAATTAGGAGTGCAGCTGTAAATAAGAGATAGAGGGCTCGCTCTCTGCCAGATTAGCAGTAAGCCAAATAGCACTTTGTCAGCAGCCTGAAGCTTGTGTCTAAAAGGCTGAAAAGAAGATGCAATAAACCTCTGCCCTCTTCTTCAATAGCAGAGCGAGACCTAAAGAGGTGGCAGGTCTCCCCATTCAGCTCGGACTTTTTGAGCTGAGCAGCCCTCTGTTCTTGGGAAAACAGAGACTGGCCCCTGGGAATAAAAATGTCTGGGGCCGTCCCGGCAGGAGCAGGCTGGGCTAGGAACTTGCGATGGGTTCAGAAAGCTAGCGCTGGGGCTGGAGGAGTGACTTCTGCATCCAGGCTGGGGTAGGCTGGGGGAGCAGAGGGACCATTCACAGAGAGAAGAAAATGTGGTCCATCTCTCCAGTGAATAAGCAGGGGCGACAGGGAGAAGAGCTTGCAGGCAGCAACTTTGGACAGGCAACGTCAGGGCCAGCTATAATTTTTAATAACCGATTTTATTGAACCAGGCCAACTGTCTCCTAAATGAGTGAGTAAATAAATAGCAGCTGCTCTGAAGCTGTACAGAAGGTTTTGTGCTAAGGACAGCAACAGGATCTGTAGAACCACCTCGAGCTCATGCAACAGGCTTCACAAGCAGGGAGGTGGTCATCAGGGGTACAAGCAGTCTTCAGCCAAGCAAGAAAGCCTACTCCTGCCACAGGCAATGACCACTTCTTTTCACTTAGTCCTCTTTTCCCTTTACCCCTTCACCCATAAATCCAGTGAAAGGCCAAGCACTGAGCAAGGCCCTGTGCAAATCATGCTTGAACAGGGTGGGAGCTTGCACTGCACCCTGGGCACCAAAATCTTTGTGTGAGCAAGTGCGTCAGGGCCAAGTTCTCAGACCCCAGCTGGCTCATCCCATTTCTGGGTTTCAGGAGCAGAAGCCTTAAGCCTCGTAGGAATATCTTGCTGAGAGTGTGTGGTTTCTAAGAACCAGAGCAAAATGCTCAGGGAACAGATTTTGAAATAATTAGGAAACACTACTGAGGAGAAGGATGGGATTTTTTTTTCTTATAGAGTTATTTCTTTGTTAACAACACAAATAGTCAGCACTAGGGACATGTCTTAAAGGCTATTCCTTCCCCTCAGCGATGTCCGCTGGCTGCATCAGAATGCTGCGCTCTTCTGAAAATCACGGACACTTTGTGAGGAAATTACAAATGTGCTCCAAATGGGTGATTATTCTTGAAAATAGGCACCTGTGGCAAAATGAGACATGTAAAGCACCTGTATTATATTAGAGTGGAATAAAACCGGAAGCAACTGAAAGACGGCCCTAGAGAAGGGCTTAGAATGGCTCAGCAGAGTGCTTAGAGCCTCTTTGGCAGGTGCTGTCTCTGGAGGGTGAGCCAGAGGGGGGTCCTAGTCCCAGAACGCTAAAAGCAGGCAATATATCAAGAAAGACAACACTGCCTCACACTTTCACACCTCTTACCAGACCCAGGTAAATGCTAGACCAAAGCAGCCCATTCATCTTGATTTGTCAAAATCTGGTTATTTCTACAAATGACCTTTGCTCATTCTTGCTCCATCACTGGCAGGTGAAATAAGGCTTTGGGCACCAGGATGAAGCAAGCTGCGAGCCACAAGAAGCAGAGGACAGATAGTGTAAATCCAGGCCTGCCTCGTGGCTCAGCCAGATGACGTCTCACACCTAGGGCAACAAGCAGGCCACCAGCCACAGTGAAGTTCAGGATGGCTCTGCAAAAGCTCTGGTGGCCCTGAAATAGGGCAACAGCTTCTCCCACTCCCACAGAGACCTCTCTGCCCCTCTCCTAGTACAAGCAGCCGCCTAAAGCAACTCCTGCTGCGACTGGCACAAATGATCACACGCAAGAACTGAAAGTCCTGGGGCTAACGTGTATGTCTGCGTGTTGATAGCCTGAGCATCCTGATAGAATAACATGAAGTTTCTAATGCTGCTACTCAGGTTATATTTGCACCAAAAGGTACTAGTTCAGAAGGGACTTGCTCTCTGGGAAGCTACAGATAAATACTGGCCTGTACTGAAAAGGGGAAGGACATCCAGAAATGGAGACTTGCATGGAAATGGACCTTTCTTCTGGACTTTAAACACTCCTGCCCTAGATGAGATGCCTGTCACCCTATAAAGACTATCCTGCCTGGCATTTCTGGATGCAAGTGAAAATGATATTTCTCTAGCATGGCCAGCCACTCCTCCCCACCACCTATTCTGAAAAGATCCACTCTCCGACCCACGAGCTGATTTTTATGTATATATGTTTTCTTAAACAGCGTATTTAACTCTGTTTAGGAGAAAGAGGAAAGTAAGAATGGAGGTCTTCTTCCGCCTTGCCTTTGCCCTGTAGCAGAACCGCAGTAGAGTCAGCACCCTCATTACAGTATTTCATCATCAGACAACTGGAAGCTTAGAGGACAAATGACCAGCTGTTGACAGGCCAAACGTGAGCTGCCAGTGAACTGTATCATCCTCACCTTCAGGACAGAATTGGCATCCAAATCTGACCAAAACCAAATCTGACCATCCAAATCTGACCAAACCACAGCTGGGCTTGGGGGAAGGGCAGGTTCAGGGGTGGTGCAGGGGTGAGGGAGGAAATTGCCAGCCTGCACTGATTGCAGAGAACAGCCTTACAGGCTGTTCATTTACAGGTTTGGTGGCTAAACACGCAGTGACAGGTCTTTGTGATGGCTTTCTACGCCCTGGAAATGCATTGCCATCTTCAGTGCAGTTTGCAAGGGGGCATCCTTGCCTGGAAATCCCTACTGGGGTGTTGCGATTTCATCTGCAGCAACAGCAGCTGTGTGAATTTTATTAGCAAAGGTTTTTGGTCTTTAATAGTTTCCACTGAGAGAAGCAAAGGGGGGAAAAAAAAAAAGGAGGCGAAAGAAAACAACAATGCTGTGAAGTGGTTTGCTGCATTCATGTTCTGCAGACCATATGCACACACGCTGGCAGGCAGCGTGGCAGGCGGGACTTTACTCGTGACGTGGGTTGTGGCCAGCAGAGGAAGCTAAAAAAGGAACTTGGGGTTTCTATTAATCGAACGGGGGGGGGATGAGCTTACAGGAATCTAGGATGTATTGCTGCAGATTTACATACAGCACAGGAGATGTGCGCCTCAGATATATCGAGCAGACCAAGAACAAGCAGCCCTGGAAACTGAAAACAGCTTCCAAGAAATGTTGAAGGTCCGAGCCGCTATTGCTCAGTGTTTTCTAGGCAAACGTGGAAGAACGCTCTTGCTTTCTTGCCCCTCTGGGACGTTTCAGGTACCAGACACGGTTCCCCCAAGAAGGAACAAAGATAAAACCAACCAGCTGTGAGCTGACAGCACAGAGCAACGGGGCTGTGTCTCCATACGCCGCAGGGATCCTGCACCCCAACTCCCTGGCTGAGGAGCTTCCTGATGCCCCCTACTCACCTGACCCTTGAAGAGCTGAAAGAAGCAAAGAAAATAGGCCAAACCTGGCAGCTCATCCCCTGGTTTAAGGAATGCCCTTGACCCAGCAGAACTGTACTTTTCTTTAGGTACCAAGAAGACAGCCCATGGGGTTTTCCTGTTTGTGTACATTTCATCATAAGAACTTCCTGCTGTCCTTGTTGGGGTTAATAGTTATCTCACTAATAGTGGAAAGAAAATAGCACAATTTCTCTTGAGGATCACTGTGTCTGGAGATTGATTTATCTGCTTGGAACAGCCACCATTCTGTACAGCCACAATTCTCCCCTTTGGAAATCCCCCTGAATTTTCCTGAATTTGTCAGTGAAAAGAAAAACCAGTACTGCTGTTTCCAAGAACTAGTGATGCTTTCTGTAGCATCCCCATGTCCTCTGAGTAACACAGCACTTCCTTCTCCATAAGAAAAAGTCAGTCGCTCATTCTCACAGCAATTCCGTGGTCCAGTTCAAAAGCTAATTGCTTTCTTAGTGATGGCAGCGAGGCTGGAGGACTTTTTCTTCTCTTTTTTCTTTACTTATTGCTAATTTAATGCTATTGTTCACCTTAAGAAGGAGTCCAGCTTCAAGAAGGAATGCTATCAGGCACAGCTAATCCTGAAGCTAATCAAAATGCTGTCAAATTTGGGATCGATACCAACTACACTCATCTGCCATTTGTACTGTGAAATGACTCATGTCCATATGAGTTAGGTTACAGATCTCACTGCATCTCAGGCTGGGCACTGCGAAAACACAACGTGAAAATTATTTTTGTTTTTCCTCTCTGATGGAGGAGCTTATAATCTACATCTCTAAGGGACTTCAAGATGCCTGTGAAGGGCCAAAGATAGTCAGCAAGGCAAAAGTCTCACATCAATTGGGTCTGGGACTGTTTAAGACAAAACATTAGAGAAACCAAAAATGCTGTTGTCATGACTTCCGGCTCAGGTTGGCCAGGTGACCAGCTCACCTTGCACCACATCCACTAGAACCTCAGGATCTGCCACCTCAAACCCCAAACTCAGCTCTCTTAACCCTTAGGCTCTCATCTGGGACAAGTTGGAAGACAGTCAGTCCTAACGAGGAAACTCTTATTCCTCCATCCCTACTTTTTCAGGCTGCACATATCCAAGATTACAGTTTTGCTTTTTTCTCTAATTATATGTGAAACAAAAGCCCAGGAAACCAGAGTTATTTCAGGAGAACTTACCAACAGCTTCTCCATGGACCCTACAAAATTAGAGTAGACCACTACCTCTTTCTATAAGTGCCTATTAAGGTAAATGCTCAGCTCACATAATTTTAATGTACAAAGAATTAAAACCCCATTCCCTACAGATGGAGAGGGCAGAGCATTGCTCATGACACTGCACATCCAGAATAGTGACCTACCAAGCACTGACTGCTTTACAGAACCCTATAATCACAGAATGGTTTGGGT
>NW_010240094.1:10334-13127 GCF_000690775.1 Eurypyga helias | reverse complement strand
TGAATTTGGTTCAGGCACTCCCCAGTGCCAGCTGAAAAACCACCTTATCAGTACTTTTCTCAGGGTAAATCCAGGAACACAGCTTCATACCAGTCACTGCAAAGAGAGTTAACTCTTTCCTGACTAAAACCAGCACAGGGATAACTAACTGCAAAACTGCATTATCTGGGTGAATAATCCTTGCCAACCTTACTTGTTGCAGTGCAGCTTTACACATTTGCTTTGGAGGGTAAGGATCATGTTCTTAGGAAGGAAGGTTTCTGTTTTCCTGTTCCTCCCTTTGCCACTCTGGTGGGCAAAGCTGTATAGCTCGCAGTGGCCAAAGATGATGGCTGATGGCAACCGCCAAGAGAAAGTCTTGTGCTATATGCTTTTTTGATGAAATATTGTTGTTTATAACACAGACATCCACTATGGCGTAATCTTTTTTTAACCGATGAGTATGTTTCAGGGTGTGAATCCTTTAATCCCAAAGCAGACACTTGAAATAGCTCAGACGAACCGTGCCCCTAAAGGTGTCTACATCCTTCTGCTTGCCACAAGGAAAGCCTGGGATGAGCGGATCAGACCCAAACATCTGCTCCAGACACGTCTAAAGGCAGGTGAGACGTTTATATCTGTGCATCTCCCAGACCAGGAGACCTGAGATGTGTCTCCCTGCGTCACCCATCCCAACCCCATCCAGAGCACCCATCTTTTGCAACAGACCTGGGCTCTGTGAAAGCTTTTGGCTGCCGGACAGCCACTCGCTCTGTGCTTCGGACTTTTGTCTCTGGTGGGGACAATTCCAGCATAGAAAGCAGTATCTGGGCTCTTTGAGGAATGCTTAATTTTATCTTCTCCCTGCCCCGCCCCTCCTTCCTGCCAGGGTAAGCTAAAACAGTTAAACATTTGGGGTTTGGTTGCATGCATTGTTTATCCATACTTGCTCTTGCTTCTATGTTTAACAGAGGAAATAACTTGCTAGGATAAAGTATCACTACATGCTGGTAACATCAGATAAGCTAGGCTGGACAAAAATGTTTTCTTTGGCAATTCTCCACCTTCTTTAATTTGGCCAGAGGACCCACTTTACTGCTGGAAATGTGAAAGCCCTGGTTACGCGTGACTGTAACACAAGGAGTTTCACAGTTTTTCTTGTTAAGCTCCATGTAGGACAAGGAGAACAATCCCGCCACTTCTTTCCCTCGTGTATGATTGGGCCGATAAGCACCAAGCTGCACATATCAAAAACCACAGTGAATGTCATTTGCATTAGTTTTCTGCCTTTCCAGAAAAAATGAGCCTTTGCAATCAGTCCCTATTGGAAGGTGCACAATGCTATAGTGATGCACATTTAAAGTTGAGCACAAGGGAGGAGAAAGGGAGCACGTCTGGAAGGGGAGCAGGTATCATCCCATGGGAACGGCTTGTGCTGCAGCTTCTCTGTGGCTCCAGTGGGTCAGTGGGTTTTGGGCTGCGGGGGTCACTCAGGAGATCCCTGGGCACATGACAGGAGAGGAAAGGAGAGGGCTGCTGGAGGGTGGATGCCTCTACACCACCCAGGGAAGCTGGGTGCTTGGGGTGGTTCTGGGGTCAGGTTTTCATCACTCCCTGCACAGTGCTCTGGATGTGGCCACAGCGGAGCACCCTGAGTCGAGAGACCTGAGGCACCTCAGAGGGCGGTTATCTTCACCACCAGCAGTGAACGTGTACACCTGTGAGGGATGTACTCGTGGGAACACTGGTGAACTCACGAGGGGAAGGAGCCACACCATTGGCATTGCCACGGCCTCCTAACTTTCCATTTTGCACCTAACACAAAGCTTTGACTTCATGGGCCCTCTTCTGCCCAAAGGCACTGCCCAGGGGAGACACAGGGAAGTGGGAGAGCTGCTGATGCAGCATTTTTCCCCTTCATCTCCCACCAAATGCCCTGAAAAGCTCTGTCTGGCCTTGCTACAACCCCACCATGCTGCACGGCGAGGGCAGCTCCTCTGCCGACAGCATACATCTCGCACAGGCAGCAAGTCCCCTGACTTATCGGGCTTCACCCCCAAAATGTTCATCGGCTGTGCATTTACTGCCCCTGACCTAAGATCTGGTGTCTGCGCAAGCGATAGACATACTGAGGATTTCTACTTTTCACGGAGTTGCGGGTGGTACGGAAAGCTGAGCTACATTTCCAGCAGCAAAATGCACCTGGCACAGAGCGAGCCATGCTGTGAGGATCTTCCTTGCAGCTTACATACAGACTGAAAACTTTAAATAGGCTGGATTTGTTGAGGGTTTTCCCCACCCTTTACTCCTTCCCTCAATATAAATATTTATGCAATAAAGTATTTCTAGAGCACAATGTATAAACAATACACACTTAATAAAAATAAGAAGTAGAAAACTTCAATAAGAAACCAGCTGAGCTTAATTTTCTAGCCAGATAATGACCGAAGGGTTTTCTTTCAGGTATTAAGGTGGTTTTCTTGAGATAGGTTTGACTTAGGAGTATTCTGTTTAACGCTGGCTCCTGGGAATTTTTTTCTTAGCTATAACCAATGTTCAATTTCTGGGACTTAAAATTTGAATTTCTGGTTAAATAACTTAGAAGCAAACCATCATTATGTGCCTTTTCCTGGGGCAGCTGGTGCCAAACCATAGATGAAGGCAAAGTGATGATAGACAATGAGCAACCACAGGGTGATGTGGTTTCCTTTGAAGTGAGTCAATACAAGTAATTTATGAGTAAATCGAACAAAGAATTGGCAGCAGACCCCAGTAGCCAGTGTCAGGCTGGGTCCTGTATACAATATACAGGCA
>NW_010240094.1:0-10303 GCF_000690775.1 Eurypyga helias | reverse complement strand
GGGAAAGAGGCTAATATAGGAGATACCCTGTGCCCTGCTGAGTGTTCTCTCCATACGTCACAGTGTCACAGTTCCCTTCTGCATCACCTCCCCTGCTTCCCAGCATTGCTTATAGGAAGTCAGTCCCCCAGAGAAAGCCCCAGCCCATGTCCCGTGGTGGGAATGGATTAATCTGCCCCTTGCACCAGTCTGTAAAAGGGGTTGCTGCCTCTCTAACCCTGTTCATTGCTTTTAAAGGGGTTTTACTGCTGTTTTGCATGGCACACTGGTCTGCTGATGCCAAAATGCAATGGTGCTGAACTGGGTCTTTTGAAACATTGCTTTTCTGGTTCCAGTCCTTATGATCCAAGAAGGGCTTTAATTATTATGGTTTCAGTGTAATTCGTTCAGAGTTGTTCTCAACGGCTTATTCCTGTGGTAGGGCTTGTAGACCCAGCTGGCATCCATGATAGCAAAAATACATTGCTTTTTTGAAGAATCAGAGCTTCATGTTTAGATTACTGTTCTGATGCAAGCTAAGATGGGGAAAAGACCTTCTCTCTCTCAACTTAAAAGGAAACAATAATTTTCTCCTTTCATTTGCATGCTATTCTACCCCATGATTTTTCTCTCTTTGCCACAGAAATTTTGCAATGGTTTTTACAAAAGATGGTATTGTAAACCTTGGGCATAAAAAAAAAAAAAAGTAAATTCCAGCTCTTCCTGGGTTTTCTGTTTGAACTTCCCCACCTCAAGGCTTCAGCTTTCTAGTCTGTAAACAGGAATAATACCTTCCTGTCTCAGAGAAGTGTTGCAAGAAGGAAGCTTAACTGATTCGTCTTTTGTAGGAGGCTGGGATGTGGCAATATGCATGTGGATATGGAGGTACATAAATGTGCGTATTTGTATGCATCTACGGATGGAGGGGCAGACTGGTTTTATTTTTGTGTATGCCTCCTGTTTTTGATTTGCACGATATCACTATCTTCCTAAGACACAAAGATTTCTTATGGAGAAGAGAGTATCGGCACATTTACCTGAAGACCTGAAGCATATGAATGGAATGTGTGTTCTTAACATATACTTTTTGCCCATTTTAAGTACCAATATTAGAGATTTGGTATTTGATAAGCATCATAGCACAACACAGGCTCAAAACCAGCTCTCACTAGCAATGTACTCACATATTACCATGCATCTTTCAGAGCAATCTATAACTGAAAAGGGAATACTCCACCTAGATACCCCTCTCCCTCCCTAATTTTCCTGGTTAAAATAACATGTGGCCCAACTATGACTTTCTGAATCTAAACCAAATCATATCTTCTTTTCTTCCTGTTGCCCGCACACTCTGAAAGAGCAGAGACGGGCTCCGGGAGCAGCTCTCTGTTGGGCTGCCTCCCACACCCAAGCCCACATCAATGTCACCTTTTGTTCCCAGGACTTGCGAGCCCTCCCCCGTACCTCACACCCCACTTCTGGTTTGCTGCTTTGGGGATTTGCAGGCATTCTCCTTGCCTTCAGCTCTGGGGAATGGAAATTGCATGGCAGTCAACCACAGGCTGATCAACAACATGACATCTGGAAACTCCTTCCTTCAATGACGGCAGGCTTAGAGTGGGATAACCATCTGTTCCGGCCTAACTGCCACTTCCATTTTTCTTTGTCTCCTATAAAGATGTTAAAAATTCACTAATTCATTTCTCATTCCCTCCCAAACCAGACAGCTAGAATTTCCCATCCAGAAACAAAACAAATTCAAACCAGAACACCTTCTGTGTTAGAATTAAAATCAGAACTTGATTATTTTTTATTATTGTTGTTATTATTATAATAGATATAATATAAAAATGCAAATTTCCGTTTGGATGGAGAAACTAGAACATAAATATTCTATTTTAGATTCAAAAGATAAATTTAAATTTTGATATTTTAATACATATCTTTACATGTACTTTCCAAAAATGACTTTTCAGTGTCTCAGTTATGTCTATTTCTTGTCCTGCTCTGGTACAATCCCCTCTGCTATTATCTTTTCCTCATCCTTCACACATGTCAGAGTTTACAGCATCCCACTGCCAAACCTTGTTGGAACAAGGAGCTAATCAACAAAAAATTACGGAAAGCCCCGTTCTCCTTTTGCAACATGTACCTGCTACAACTCTGCTGCAAAGACTGATCTCCCTTGAATACAAAATAATAGGCATGTAGTCCAGAGGCCAAAATGTCATCTGCATCGTATTTAGTAAACATATTTTCAGCCACTGAATGTGTATACAGCAACATGGATGTGTATTGTGTGGACACAAACAGGAGGGCAGGGGTGTGAGTGCACATGATACAGAAATAGTGACTGAGTTCTCCTGAAGGCTCCTCGCATTTGTGGAATTTTATTTATGACATCTCTTTTGTTTGCCTTTTAATTAAGGACAAAACAAACCAAATGGATACACTTGGCTTAGGGAAGGAGGTCAGTGTTTCCTGCTGCTAATAGGAAAAAGGTGAGTGACAAAACCAAAGTGCTGCCGTGCTGATCAGCCCAAGTGCTCACTGATGACTTACCAGCTTTTCCACCTGCTTCAAATAAAGCTCATCCATGGGAGAAATGGTCATTGTGGCAAAAGGTTGAAAGGGTTTTGCTTACTTTGCCACTAAGGAACTATCTTATTCTGGTAAACAATTTAGAGTTGCCACTAAATGACACCTGTTTTGTTATATTAAACCTGACAAATGATAAGCCAGGTTTCTATTCTGGTATTATTCAGCTCCATTCGATGCAATTTAACAGCTGGAAATGAGTAGGCAGCAGCTCCTTGTTACCAGGCAACTCTCCCCAACCACCAGCAGCTGCCCCAGGGACCAGGACTTAGGAGCTGCTCTGCAGTGACAGCTCTTCTCCCTTCTTCCAAACCCAGAACAATGCACGGAGGCTGCTTCAGTGTGACGTCCCTGCTAAGAGCTCAGAGCATCTGCGAGAGCCACATCTCATGAAAACTACGGTTTCATCTCTCACCATCCCATTATATTGTGTTACACAGCTGGGACCTTAGCCGCTGACTTCCAGTAAGCCAACTTTTTTCTATATAAAAGCAATTTTTAAGTTATGTGTTTATTGCGTTGGGTTAATGAGCACAATAAAGACTACATCGTGCTCTTCTGCTGAGAAGCCTGATTCAAAGGCAGTAATAGGTTCAGTACGCTCCCTCCTGCCTCCGAGAGAGCTCACACTCACGTAATCTCTCAGCAAGTCCACTTGCCAACTCAGTGTTTATGTCATCCCTGGTGCAGTTTTGTAGGGCATAACACACCGTATAGGCTTATATTGGTTCTTGCTCTTTCGCCGCCATGTTATTTTACTCCTCGTGTCACCCTTGAATTTACTTACATTTATTTAAGGCTTTATTCAAGCAACTAAAATTCCCCTAGAGAACAAGCCCGTGTGGAATGCATAGCAATAGAAACCATGATGACCTCATACATAGTATATTAATATACAGCTGGCCTAATAAAGCACAAATCACATCCACTAGCAATATTTATGAAATACCTCACATCGCTCAGAAGTTCATTCGTATTCAGAGAGTCTGGTTTGGGATTCAGGCTGGTTGAACTCTTGTCTTGGCTGTAAGTCAGATATGGGCTCCATGTGTTGACACGGCCTTTTCTCTTGGCTCTTTTCCTGGCGATCGGACAGGTTGCCATAGTTTCTTCATCATGGGGATGCCTCAGGTTTTACCTCCGCACACTTCCAGTGGGACATTTCCATGCTGGTGCAGTGCGTCTGTGCAAGATGCAGTTGTCTCAGCTGCAGAGGAGCATTCGGCAGGCAAAATGACGGCCCTGAAGAGAAACTGGTCTCTTGCAGATGTTGTTCCTCTAGTCATTCAGTCCAGCATATGGACACGGGCATGACTAGGAACTGCAGGAAAAGGAGCCTTTCTCTTTTTCTCGCTCCAGCATAATGCATCACTGTCGGCAAATGGGGGTTGGATCCCTTATTGAAGAGATACCAGTTAGGGAGTCTTTCATGGAATTTCTTTTTGAATAAATGATGTCTGAAAGGTGAAAAACCTTTCTTCTATATCTTTCTCCATGCATCCAGCTCCATTTCTTTATCAGAGTTGTTTTTCCCCTCTCTAATATACATTTGCTTATTTTTCTCATTAATTTCTTCCCCCACTAAAATTAAGCATATTTTGAAAGTTAGCCCCATTTCTTCTTGAGTCAATATATGCTAATTGCTCAAAAGACTTAAAGGGATATAATGGGAACTTTTCTGTGGTTGTTTTTATTAGAAAATATTTAATACAATCATACTGGATAAGAGGAATTTTATGCCATTAACATTATTGGAGACCTCTTGATGAAATTTTGCATCCTCCCACAAAAATATTGGCCTGATCTAAACAAAGACAGAAACATGTTTGTGTGGCTCCAGGAAGGATTTATATTTGGAAGAGGGGAAAGGAGAGCAATTTCTCATATTTATACAGGGATCTGAAAATAGCCTGAATCAAAGCACGGCTTTTAATCGGTTTTAGTTGCAGTTTCTCATCTTTCTGACAGATCCTTTTTCATCACCACTCTCGCTCTACATCAATCTGTATCTTTGAATGAGATTTCACACGCACATTAGTAACATCTTTCAGTGGAGCTGCACGACCATCCATCATTACGCTGAGCGCCTTGAAATCTTCTTAGAAGGCTCACATCCTTGGTTTTTTTTTACCCTTCCAGCTTTCTCTTCTCATTAATACAAACACTTTCCAATTTTGATTTCTTCTGAGTCATTTTACAGCTGCACATTAAGCAAAGCTGACATGTTTCAAACTCTGTTGCTTTTAAAATGGAAAGTGCAGGCTGTGCAAAAAGCCCCAGCTCATCTGCACCAGTGGCATTTTAGAAGAAGGTCCAGCCTGATCCACCACCTCAGTTTCCCAAGCAGTAGGATTGCATTGGTACCATGAAAGGTTCCTGTCTTGCACTCTGGCCTCAATACCTGCTGATGACAAGAAGAAATCTTATTTTTTTAGCCCAGGAAACCATCATTTTTCTTGTAACTTAGGCCCACCTGGGGAAGCTCCACACACCTGCTACAGGACCTCTTTCATCTTGGGTGAAGCAGAAATGCAAATCCTCAGCTATTCTTCAAATGGCACTGTTGCAATAAGGATTTTGTGTGTGATTTTTCCATATAATCCAAGTTTGTGTGTGTGAAGACAGTAGGATATTTGGGGTGCTGGGTTTTTTGATGTAAATTACCTGTTTATAGTTACTTACAGTGTCTCTGCCCACAGCAGTTTCAGTTTGTGAGCTCCCTTGTCTGTCTGCTCACACGTGAGTGAAAATCAAGATGTTTTTCCACCTCTACGGAATTTTAATGCCAAACAGCAACATAAGGAGATAGGATAGAACATTTAGCGATGGTATGATGGGCAATTTATCCTCAAGCGAATAATCTATTAGACCTTAACATGATATCCTGAACTGGATCACAGACATGCAAAGGCAGGCATGTGGTAAAGTATCTGGGCTTCCTTGACAAAGCAGTTAAAGCTCCAACCTAACGCTTGGATCCCCAGGATCCAGAGGTCTTTTCCAAAATGGAGGGAAACAAAGCTACTCTTTCCAAAGGCAGTAAGAATTAAAAAGAAGAGTCGGTTATGTAAGGAACTCTTCCAGTTTCTCCTTCTTGTTGGCAACCTCTTCTTGCCCTGACAAATACACCAGTCGCGCTGGACTTCCCACCTCCCAGCTGCTCGGTGCTAAGTGCATTGTGGTGGCTCAGATTGCACAGAAAATAGACCCTCTGATCCCCCATCCCCACCTCATTGCCTCAATGACCTGCAGCAGTATTTAAAAGACAGGTGTACTGTAGGTCAAGGCAGGAGATCTGGTTCTTTTCCAAGGTGCCATTTAGTTGGAGAGATCACTGGTGGAGGACGGTGGCACGTTCTGCCCGGGAATCTGCACATCGCCTCGCTTGCCGCAGAGGGAGTGCCACTGCCCAGGTGAGATATTTGGGTTTGCTGGTGCCTAAAGCCATTTTCAGTCACCAGTTTGACCACCAATGAAAGGAAATCCCATTGAGTTAGGATGAAGGCAGGCGCGGAGGAGACTGACAGTTCAGAGCTTTCTGTCCTTGAAACTTCCAGTTTAACTCCTGGCATCAGGCTGCAAATTGTAGTTCACAGGACTAAGTAGCCAGTTCCAGATTTTAATGTGCTGAGCATATTTGGCATGTGCCCAGCCTGTAGTGCATTCAGGTCAAGGATCGTGGAATCAGCTTGCTTACTCTCACAAGGATTTACTGGTTAAGTATACTGCCTGCCACAATCATTTAATTTTTTAATATTCTGATGTAGTCTCACATCTTTTTACCCCTCCCTCCTTGTAGAGTAGAAGAAAAATAGGTATGTTGTCTTTGGAGCACTTTTGAAGGAAAAGAAAATGAACATGGAATGAGTATCTGAAACAGACACTTGTCACTAAAATCTGAGATACTTTGGTAGTGAGGGACAACCCATAGGACATAAAGTCTAATCAATTTTTCCTTGAGGTCAAACAGGTACATTACATGGAAAAGCTGGTCCTTCATAAGTCAACATGAACCTTTTCCCCTGTAGTGCCTGTGGCTGGAGCAATGATGGATGGAAGGAAGGGCACACATGGGAATCCCTTTCTCTTCTCCATAACTTAGTATCTTCGACCCTAAAGTTGTACGGCTATTTACTCTTTTTAGGACATTTTAGTTTCATTCTATGATTTGGTACCTACAAATGTCATCAGTTGCAGCTACCTAAAGGAACTTTGCTCAGTTACATATCCTTCTACTAAGTTTCTGCAGCTTGGCTACATACTATGCAGTAGATTGCACAGAAAGGCAAATGCTACCTTGAGTTTTGTTTGGGGATGAGGTAAGGAAGAGGAGCCAACTGATACTCACCAGAATTTGGAATAACTGACTCAAATTCTGTTACCTGGCAAATATTTTTTTGTCTTTTTTTGTCTTTGACAAACTCTTGTACTATTTTTAATGATTTCTCTGAAAATTTATTAGATTTGGTGCATATTTTTGGTTAGTGTCTAGAAATCTATGGAATCTAATCTTGCAGGTTCAGATTTACATTTGAAGATTTCTGTGCCTAGATTACTTTAAAGTCAAAAGGCAGTCTTAAATGGGAAAGGCTGAGAGTACAAGCAGCACGTATAATGTTGTTTTAAAATACTCCGCATTATTAGTCGGGGGGGGACTTTTTACAAGGGCCTGTGGTGACAGGACAAGGGGTAACGGGTTTAAATTGAAAGAGGGAGGATTTAGATTGGGTATCAGGAAGAAGTTCTTCCCAGAGAGGGTGGTGAAGCACTGGGACAGGTTGCCCAGAGAAGCTGTGGATGCCCCATCCCTGGAAGTGTTCAAGGCCAGGCTGGACGAGGCTTTGAGCAACCTGGTCTAGTGGAAGGTGTCCCTGCCCATGGCAGGGGGGTTGGAACTGGATGATCTTTAAGGGCCCTTCCAACCCAAACCGTTCTGTGATTCTATGATTTTCCTTTCTTGGTTTTTTATGTTCCCTAAGTCCTCAGTGGGATAGCTGAGATAGAATGGTATAAACCCATGAATTCTAAAGAAAACGAAACTGTTGCTTTATGCAACTCATTGTTTAAATCTGCCTTAAATGCTACAGTGCCAGAAGAATGGAAAGTGGAAAATGTGACTGTTAATAGGACTTCTGGGCTCACCCAAATCAGTGTTTGATGTCTGTGCCAGGCAACTTACTGGAAACTATAATAAAGAATAGAATTAGTAAACTGAATGACATGTTGGAGAAGAACCAGCATTGCATATCAAGTAGGATGTCATGTTTTGCAAACCCATTAGAGGTTCAAGGAGTGATTTTTATGGAGATAAGGACGTTTCTGACAATATTACATACCTGGATTTTCAAAAAGCTTTTGACCCAGTCTTTCAGCATAGGCTCTCCAAGTGTGTTCATATGGAATAAAAGGAGAAGGATAAAAAAGTCTAAAAGAAAGGAAACTCGTCATTAGATTACACAATATAAAGCAGTTTCCAGAACCGACAAAAATCTCTCCTGTTTGACATCTTCAGAAATTTTATGGGGAAGTTTAATGCCATGAGAACAGTTGACAGATAATACAAAATCTGTCTGAACAGTCTAATCTTAAACTGGCAACCAAGAATTTCAGAAGATTTTTAGAAAAAAATAAAAACTTTTTCCATTGGCACATTGGGCTGAATGAACTTGCTGAGAGGTCACATCAGTGACAAAGTCATACAAAGATCGGGGAGGGAGAACTGTGCATCCAGAGATAAGGTGGAAGCACAAAGGGAAGGAAGGACAACCTCTTTTGGTAGCATGAAACTGTTAGATGAGCTCGGCTGTATCGCTTGATAGCACTTTTAATGTGACAGGGTGATAAATGACAAGTGAAATGTAATCTATGGACATGCACCCTCACCTATGTATTCACTGGTAAAATAGCAACTCCACTCAGAAAAAAGGGGTGAGACCTTTTGCTCATAGCTCTTTGAAAAGAACAGGTCAGGAGGTGAAAAGGAACCTGTGTGATGTTTGCAAGTAGTAAGAAAAGAATTAAACAAAAGCAGGACAGCGCCACTTCTTGAATATCACACGTAGTTTTGTCCGCTTTGTCTGAAAAGAAGTATAAATAGAAAAGATACAGAGAAGGATGAAAACAAGGATGGGGAATGGCTTCTGTACGAGGGGCACAGGCTACAGTCCTACAGCAGCCTATGGACTTACTGCCGCAATCCCACTCTTCTTCGCCCTGCTGCTGAGCTTGTTCAGCACAGGAACCTGGTAGAAAACACACAGGCACTGAGAAAAGGGAAAAGTTTCCTGCCAGGAGAGCGAGTGAGCACAGCCACATCTCCAGGTGTGGACAGGGATACACATGACGGAGGGAAGGAAGCAGCAGCCAGCCCTAGGAAAGCTCTGCCTGCAGCTGTAGCTTCAACAAGCCCTTTTGGCCAGCTCTGCTGCTGAAATTAGCAGGCCCACGCTCTCTTTGCTTGCGGCTACTTGCTGCCACCCCTGAAAGCCTCTCCCTTCTGAGTTAAAATTAATAATTTTTGTTGGGTTACTCTGACGGGGTTCGCCGCATGCCAGCACAAGAAGTGGATGTGACCAAAGGACAGGAACAAGCAACTGGTGTGACTGCTTCTTCGGGCGATGCCAGCTCAACGGGGTTTGGAAACAAACGATGGACCAAAGCTCTATAGTTTAGGAAAAGGGGTGGTTCTGAAAGCGTATGAGAGAGGTCTGTAAAATGGCATGATGAAAACAAATAGGGCATGATAATTCACTATTTCTTAGATGACAAAAATTCAAGTAGCCTATAAAATTATTAAGCACTGGGTTTAAAACATGTGGGAAAAAGTTCCTGCCTAGCCTTTGCACACGTTTAGGATCCTGCTGCCACTTCCACAGGCCAGAAGTACCAATGGATCTAAAAACTATTTGACAAATTCATGGAGAAGAGGTACGTTTGTGGCTGTTAGCGTGACAGTGGACGCAGTTTTTACCTAAGAGAGCTCTTCCTCTGCACTTTAGAAGCTGAAAACAGAAAAAGACTACTCCATGGCAGTTTATACATTTTTATACCTCTCACCTTATGTCTGCTATTGGCCGTTGTCAGGCAGAGGCCTAGGGATGGTTGCGTTGAGTAGGCTGGCCCTTACGTTTTCATGTGCTTTACTTCAGCTGTGTGTAATATAAATACATTGTTAATATTTGTTATATATTTGCAGTATTTTATTGTGGAGCCAAAAAGCCTGTGTTAGACATGCCTAAATACTAGAAGTACATTAGGCAGGTTATTTTTTTCACATGAGTTATGCCGTTAAAGGTATCTTGACGAACGTGTAGGTTCGGTGTTGGTTACCTGTCATGTTTCCCACTCTGCAGGGCAGCACAGATAGCAGGGGGTAGCTTTAAGGCGGCAATAAGATGATCTTTAAGGTCCCTTCCAACCCTAACCATCCTATGATTCTATAACAGGCAGCGGAAGCGCAGCTCCGAGCTCTGACCCTATAGCTCTGGGTTACAGCTCCCGGGGTTTCCTACATCAGACGTGCCCTGTGTCACTACGGATGGGCCGGGGCGGTAAAGGGCAGCGCTCAACCTATTGGTATAACCCCCATCCGTCCCTTTGCTGGGTTTATCTTAAAATACCGGTATCAACAGAAAAGTTGGTTGTGAAGTACGTGTCGGGGTGTGGGGGGAACCCACGTTTCTAGTTTAGGGCAGGGCTGGGTCCGGTGCCAGCTTCTCCCTCTCTC
>NW_010240093.1:0-3909 GCF_000690775.1 Eurypyga helias | reverse complement strand
AAAGAGCAGGCAGCCGTGCCCAGATGTGCGGGGCAGCGTGCGGGGAAGGGAGGAGTGAGCAGAGGATTGCCGCGTGAGTCAGAAGGGCGCTTCCAAAGAGAGACGCACTCGGAGCACTGAGGTGTCTGAAGGTGCCGCAACTAGAAGGAAGTTCCCATCCCAAGGAGACCGTGCTGCTAGGCATATCCCTGCAAAAAAAAAAAAAAAAAAAAAGAAATACACACAATTTTGGGAGACTATCATGAGAGAGAGAGTTGTAAAAAGTTGTGATGATTATTTTAAGTTGAATGTTATTTAATTCTTTTCTGGTAGGTGATGTGGGTAGGCTGCAATCAGACTTTGTATTTAGTCCAAAAAGTGTACAGACAGCATCCTCTCTTTGCTGACGCTTCTGCTCAGAAGACCACAGACACATCTCTGTCATTCCATAATACTAAGCCATGGCTTGCAGTCTGCTCTTCACACACACAACAGCCAAGAGTGATCCACATCATCACTGGATATTAAAAGAAAGCTGGACGCTCCCATTCCGTGGAGCAGAAGATGACCCACAGACTTCAACTCCAGCTAAAACATGCTGACACACGTTGGCTGTTAGTGGGGTGTAGAGCTGTAGCCAAAACTTTGCCAAAGTCCTAAATCTGCACAATGACAGGTATGTCTTCAAGGCCTGGGAGTTTCTAGGAAACGGAGCACGCACATACCCTGGGAGGCAGAAGATGCTCAGTGGTATTGTGTGCTTAGCTGCTCGCTAAAAAGTACTGCGGCAGACTAGTCAAATACCTGTCAATATTAGTATCTCAGATCTATCATATATTGACTTTATCTTACAGACTACATCTTGAGCAACTGTAAACTCTAAAAATGTGACTTCTGGATACTGAGCATGATAACCCAATGCATAATGTTCTTCATTTATTTGAAGAATTTTACTGCAGTGCTCGATCAGGAATTTCAAGATCCTGAATTAGCAATGTGAGCCACTTTAATGACAGTGAATTGCTGAATTTTTCTTTTCTGAAAAAATGTTGATCTACATCTGCCCTTCAGCATTGACCCAGTAAATGCTCGTCTTCCAAGAGTGTAACGGCTTCATGAAACCTGGAGTCAGACGTGTGTTACTCGGTGAAAAAAGGAATAGTTTGTTTTTTGAATGCATATTTTGAATGAGTTGTTGTATGATCCATTTTACCTATCCTTGCCGAAAGTGACTCATTTCCTCTTCAAACTTTTAGTGTAATTTCCTGTGTTGCCTTGAACACCACTATGCAGACCTCCGTTCCTGCCTGAGCTCATATTCCAGAGACGCTTCCACAATCGCTGCTTCAACTGGGAAGTACAATTATGTTCCTTTCACTGTCTCCCTGCAGATATTGTTGCCTTTGTTTACAGTTCACTGATTTTGCTGCTCGCTAACATAGCAGTTACAAACATGCTGTTTAGCTCTGTGACTGTTTATCTCCAGTACTGCCTTTTGTACCATCCCTTATTTGCATCTTCACACACTTAGTAAGGGCTGCCTTTTACTTTGTGCATTTAATTGCTCCAGTGAGTTGCTAATTTGTTCACAGATGACCTGAGTCGAGACATAGGAAATGTAAAGATCTTTTAGAAGTAATTATTCTGCTGATCACCTACAGATATTGTAGTGACGCTAATCTTTTAGACAGTGATCTAACACTGCTGATGAGTGCTTGGGAGTGTTCTGTTGCCTTTGCTGAATGGGGTTATCTGCAGCAGATGTTCTGTGGATCCTGGGAACTGAACACATACTTGTACATGATGATAAAAACTAGATTCCACGTAGTAATTTATCTTCGTAACAACGAAATAAATACTTGCCAGGAGCTCAAATGTTATGATACAAGACTTTGTAATTATAAATCTATTGAATTATTCCGAATTAAAGTATCAGACGCTATTACTGTTTTGTTTGCAGGGAAAAAATGTAGTTTACTAATAAATCTGTAACAATATTGAGAAGTTTCTAAAGTACACTGAGTGTTCTATATACAGTTATAGTTTGGTTTAGTTTTTTTCTCTCTGAGAGTGTTTATATCCTTAAAAACTGCCAAACTCCACTAATCTGGATTTAAGGGCTGCTATTTATAAACGCCTGTCTATTTGTCAGTAACTGAGGTGGAATTCACGAGGGTTTTATAAAGACAGCATTGTGATGACAAATATTTAAGATGAATTACATGTTCAGAAAAATACCCTTCCTGACACCTAGAGGCGATGTGCAAAAATGCTAAAAAACCCACAAATTCAACTCGTCCAAAAAAGGGAGATCAGCTTCCAACAGCTCGTGATTTTTCCCACAAAGAAAATTTTATGCAACATTTGGATTGGCATTACACTATAAAATAAGCAAAAATTACAGCCGAGGGCAACCTCTCCTAAAACTTTCTGTATACATTGCTTCTGTGTCTGTAGAAAATGCACAAGAAATAAGCTATGTTTAAATACATCACCTGCCATGAAATGTTTTCTATGTTAGTTCAGTCCACAGATATTGATAATTTATAATTTACAGTTATTTATTCTGGATTTTGGAGTACACTATGCTGACCACAGAGAAGTTGTTTAAGTGTTACTGAAGTAAAAAGTGATTTTCTTTTTAAAAATCAGTGTGGACTCATGAACTTGGTATTTATAGACCTATGCAGAACACTCACATGCTTTGAAAGTCAGTTTTTTTAACAACTTTGTTGCACTGATGTTTGGACCTGAGAGTTTAGGGAACTAGGCTAAATCCAGGGCTTCCTAAACAACTTTTGTTATCCCTGATGCACTCTCCAGTTCATGCAGATCAGTTTGTGTGGAGATGAAAATAATGGTCATAAAGTACATGTAAGGAAAGTAAGCACAGCCGGTTTTACCTGAGGGCTGTTCAGCTACATTCTCCTGCTGCTTTTACAGACCACTCGGTTGAGTTGGGGGCAGTTTAGTAGCTTTTCTCAGTAACTACGTGCCAGCTGTACACGGTGTCGGCAGGGCGAGGATCGCCAGCTGCCTGCTTGGTCCCACAGGCTATTCCCGATGGGGTTGTAATGACTGAAGAGGGAGGCTGCCGCCTTCCCCGAGCAGCTCAGCCCAGCGCAGAGGCTCTGCCTCAGCCCTCACCGGCAAGCCTCGAGCTTTACTGCCGAAACCACGGGTTTGGCCTCCTCTCTAGCAGCCCGGGGGTACCGCAGGGCTGGCGCCCGGCAGAAGGTCATTGAATCATAGAATGGTTTGGGTTGGAAGGGACCTTAAAGACCATCTAGTTCCACCCCCCCTGCCACAGGCAGGGACACCTTCCACTAGACCAGGTTGCTCCAAGCATCATCCAGCCTGGCCTTGGACACTTCCAGGGATGGGGCACCCACAGCTTCTCTGGGCAACCTGTCCCAGTGCCTCACCTCCCCCTCTGTGAAGAATTTCTTCCTGACATCTAATCTAAACCTCCCTGATTTCAATTTGTACCTGTTACCCCTTGTCCTATCACTACAGGCCCTTGTAAAAAGTCCTCTCCCAGCACCCTTGTAGGCTCCCTTCAGATACTGGAAAGCTGCAATGAGGTCTCCTCGGAGCCTCCTCTTCTCCAGGCTGAACAAGCCCAGTTCTCGCAGCCTTTCGTCATAGCAGAGGTGCTCCAGCCCTCTGAGCATCTTCGTGGCCTCCTCTGGACTCGCTCCAAGTGGTCAATATCCTTCTGATATTGAGGGCTCCACAGTTGGAAGCAGTACTCATTGAGCGGGAAACCCGTTGCGGCCGGGAAGGGGTGCGTGCGCAGCCTCCTGCCCACACCACCGAAGAACCGCTCCCTGGATCCCTTTCACCGAACGAGCCACGTGTCGCTCGTAAGGAGCTGCCCGGCCCAGCGGCCCAGACCCGCGGACGGGCCCCTGGGCGCCGCCATCCGCC
>NW_010240092.1:2561-6349 GCF_000690775.1 Eurypyga helias | reverse complement strand
GGACGTGGAACAGCCACCCCCAGGACAGCAGCTCCCACACCAAATGCCACCGTCCTGGGGGACGTGCCCTGCCCTGGGGACCCCAAAGGCTGTGCCCGTCCGGGGACCCCAAAGGGGTGTCGGTGCCATGGGGACCCCGAAGCGAGCCCGGCTGCCAGACCTCACTAGAGGGCAGCAAAATGCTGCTGTTCCTAGGGCTGGTGACGAGGGCCACCAGCCCAAGGTCCCTGGTAGCCACATCCTCCCTGGGGGCTGCCAACATTTGCACCCCCCCCCAAGACTTGGAGGCATGACTCCTGGGGAAGCGCAGGCTCCCAGCTTTGCCACCCCGACAGCAGGGTGGGTGCTCGGGAGAGGGTAGCGCAGCAGGCACAGCGACCCTGGCACGTCTGCTTGGGTGGGTGACACCAAAGGTGACCATGACCCGCAGCGTGCGGCCGGCGGGTGCTGCTGGGGGGAGGAGCAGAGAGGGGCTCCGCACCCCAGGGACCAGCCCCCAGCTCTGCCAATACAGCCTCCTGACTGCATCTGCGGGGCAAAGCCTGCTTTGGAAACCTTTTAAATCTGGCTTTTCAAGCCAAAGGAGCAAAAATACACAGGGTTATCATTATGATTTGTTTGAGAACCTTCGGATTTACTCAAGGCCTACGAACGCAACGCGATGCCGAGACTGTTACTGCTCGGTTATTTACCTCTAACGTTTAGGAAGTGGCCTTCCTGCGGGCTGGGGCACATGCTCGGCATTTCTCAGCCCAGAAACAAGCACTGGAAAGTGAAATGCTCTTAGTCCAAGCTGCCGGGAGATTTTCAAGCCCCTCATACATGGGAAAACCCCTCCTTGAGCTGAACCCTGTCTCCCCTGCTCCTCGGGAGCAGAGGTCGGTTTCGGACATGTCCGTCTGTCCCTGGGAAAAGACGTTCAGCAGCAGTAAGAGCGTCCCTGAGGACACCCAGTTTGGGCTGTATTGAACCTTGAGGTCCCACCTAACCGGGATCCCCAGCGAGGGACCCTGCTGTCAGCCCCCAGGGAGCGGGACATGGGCAGGACTTTTGCCTCATCCTCCAAGAAGAGGCAGCCAGAGGCTCCAGGGGAGTTTAAGGCACAATAATTCCCTCATGGAGCGAGCTTCCCTGGAGAAAACAGCCTCAGCCCTTCACTCCAGCAACCAGAGGGATGCAGGAGCATGGAGCATCCTCCGAGCCGGAGCACAGGGCCAAGGTGCCCCTCAGCTCTCCTCTGACAGCACGCTGGAGTCTTGGCATCCAACTAAAAACCATTCTTTGCCTTTTCCAACCCTTTCCAAAGCATAATCACCATCCACAAGCATCCCTGCATGTGGCTGCGGAGCCGTGTCTCCCCCACAGCTGCAGACAGGAGCCCTGCCGGGGTGTATCCAGGCATCCCAGAGCCGAAGGCGGAGGGTGGATCCTCTGGGTCAGGAATAAAGGTTTGTGTGACAACCCGGCTGCGGGGCTGCTGGGAAGCAGTGATCCTCACTGCCTCCACCTTCCCACTCCACAGAAAATTCCCTCCCAGCATCGCTTAACCTGCCCGAGAAAAGGCACTGCCTTATCTTTTTAGGATTAAGGGCTGACCCGTGTGGAGCGAGCGGAGGCTCTGCGCTTCGGGGCAGGACGGCGGCTCATCTACCCGGGAGCTACGGGGCTGCGACTATAAATAAACCAGAGGTGACCTGCCCATCGTCTGGGGTGCAGGAGCGCTGCCGGCAGGTTTGGCTCACCCTGGGAAAGGATCCTCCTACCCAGGGGGGGGTGACAGTCACCACACATTTGTCACCGGGGATGCACGGGGTGTCCCTGCGTGCCACACACCCAGCAGCGCTCGGTCCCCAGGGTGGTATCGCTTCCAGCACGGCTGGCTGGCAGGAAGGGAACCCCACTGGGAATTTCCACCCGGCAGGCTCCGAGCAGCCTTCCACGACCCGGCATGGGGAGCACCGAGGGACAGCCGGACCACCCAGACCCCTCTCCTCCATCCAGGAGACGTTACTGACCTGCCAGGGTCAGGCGTTACTGACAGGGGCTGTGACGTCCCTGTCCCCACTAAATCAAGATACCTTTTCCCACAGCAGCGCCCCGGAAAGTTCCCCTTTCAAGGTGACTCCTCAAGCTGTCGAGATCCAACACCGGCAGGATTTTCCCCTCGTAATAATAATAATCCTGCTGAGATTTACCTAATCTCCGAGTGACTCACTTGCCTCCCTGTATCCCGTCCTAATTCCCATAACGCTCCTCTGCCTCTTGCGCCTGGCACCTGCCGAAGCCAGGAAACCAGCAACACCCCGAGAAGCAGCGTTACAGGCGCAACAGCGAATCGTCTGACAAGAGGCAGCTGCACACAGGGCAACAACAGGGAAAAACACCCTCGTCCTTCCTGCTCCGGACACGTCTTCCTCAGGGATCGGGCCGAAGCGTTAGCCGTGGGGTCTGTCTAGTGGGGGGGGCACTTTTTCTGGAGTGCTGGGTGTGAAGGACTGGAGAGCAGGCACGTGATAGGGAAATCCTTCCCATCTTTTAAAGATGGTAAAACACAAGCCGGTGGGTTGAAGGACCACGGATAACTCCCTTTCCAACCTCCTCTCCAGGGGTAGACCCTCCTCCCTAGGAAAGGGAAAAGCAGGTCTCCAGCCTCACACCCCAGCCAGCTGAATCGAAGCCCTGTTTCCCCAGGGCAGCCCCTTTCCCATGTCCTCACTTCAACGGTGCCTTCCCAGCCTCACTCTTCCGCTGGCAAATCCAGGTCACCATCTGCTCTCCCTCCCGACTCGGGCTGGACAGCAGCCCTGGCTCTGCCGGAGACAACACAACCGCTCTGTAAGGCCGGGGAGTCGCTCCCCGCACCGGGTGACCAACAGGGACAGCCAGGCAGGACGATGGCTGTCACAAGGAGGCCCTCAGGCTAGGAAATAATGACCCGCAACGTCTGCCGCATCCATCAGCGTGCCCCCGGGAGACAGGAGAGCTACAATTTCCACCTGCAAGGAAGGAATTCAGCCTGCTCCACTTCCCAGCTTTTATTTTCCATCCTGAAGCCCACAGTGACCTACTCCTGCAGCCGTCCACCGCTCCTGCGTGGGGTGCGCGGGGTACGGAGCGCTCGAGTGGGCAGGGGACAGGCACCGACGAGACCCCCTGCCCCCCGGGGCTGCACGGTGCCAGCCTCTGGAGCAAAAACCAGAAGGTTTTACACATAGAAAGGCTGAAAAAACAAGGGCCAGAGAGGAGATGCTGTCCCTCTCCGGGAGCCTCGGGGGCCTGGCTCGGTCCTGCTGCCCCCCCTGCCCATCCACATCGTCCCTGGGGAGGGCAGGTCCAGGCTGGTACCCCCCCATCTCCCGCTGCTTCCCCAACAGCCCTTTCCCTGGGAAGAGAGCTGTTCCTAGCCCTTTCCCTGCTTTACAAGGCGAGTGTCCCTCCCACCTGGTGACCATTCCATTGTGTCCCAGTCCCCATCAGCGATGCCATCCTGCCAGCCACGGGCGACTGAAGTGGGTGTCGGGGTCTCAATCACAGCAGGGACCTGAATCCCCATCCCAGACACCCCTAGCTACCTGGAGCAGCAGGGAACTGCTCTTGTTCGTGTGGACAAGATCGAAAAGTGCTGGGTTTTACCTCAAAACGCCACTGTCTGCTCTTCCCGAGGGTGGAGAACACCAAAGCCAGCAACAAACAGCAAGGAGCGTCGCACAGGGGCTGCAGGCCATGTGGCTGATGGACCAGAGGCCCCTCTTCCTCCCTGGGCAGAAAGGGACAGAGATCATGAGCGG
>NW_010240092.1:1007-2493 GCF_000690775.1 Eurypyga helias | reverse complement strand
CCGGAGCCCGTGGCAGCAGCAGCCTGCAGACCCACAGAGGCGCAGGCAGCAAGCACGAGCGTCTCTGCCTCCTCTGCCCAGGAGGGACACGCACGGTGACAGCCACCATCGAGGGCAAGAGCCGCTCTGCCAGTGCTCACCTCACCTCTCCCAGCTGCGCTTCGCTGCTCTGAGCCCGAGTCGATATTCCCCAGACCCCCACCCAATCCTGGGGCTAACCCCGGCCTCTGCCGCTGGAGCGAGCCGCGGCGGGAGGGGACCCGTACGCACACCCCGCTGCCGTCACGCTCCTTCGCCCCGATAAAGCCCTTTAACGCGCTCAGGCAGCAGCCCTGCTCCGGGTGACACTCCACATCCATCCCCGCATCCTGGCATGTCACGCCGGTTGCCATGGCAATGGACCGTTCAGAGGAAGGAAGGTTTATTATCAGTTTCTCTATTGAATAAAACCTTAGATGAAATTCTGTTTTCTCCCTGCTGATGCAGGATGTCACGGATTTGATTCCGACCCTGCTGAAGCTCTCCCTGTATTTACAGCTTATCCAGGCCAACTTTCACAGCATATTTTCTGGCACTGCCGAGGGAGCTGAACGTACACACCCAGTCAGGGCTGTGAACCCCCACCACCGACTCACCCGAGCCCTGGGGTAAACCACAGAGAGCGGTATCCTGGAGCAAAAGCTCATCCAGCTCTTCCCAAAGGCTCAGCGAGCATGTAACTGTTGTTAATTAAACGGCAATCAGCTGCCTCCAAGGGAAAAACCCACTTCCCTACAGACCAGGGGGCCCCGAGATCCATCCTGCGGGGTGCAGAGCACTTTCTCCTGAGCCCTTCCACGTGCTCCACAGCGGCACGGCAAGGCTGCACCCCAGGAGTCCAGCCCTCACACAGCACCAGAAATGCGGAGCAGCATGTTTATGAGTCAGCTCCAGGAATGCGAGAAAACTGGGTAGGAAACAGCTAAACAAACTGCAGATTTTTTTAAAGCTCTCTCTGTTTCGGTGCCAAGGACCCTTCCCACGCAGGCCAATCCCCCGCCTTCCCCTCCCGTCAGAAGCTCTCCAAAATTCGTTCCCATCACGCGTCCGGGCTGACGCACTCCCCAGCACATTCCCTGAAGCGCGAAGATGTGACTCCAGGAACACTCCAGTGTTTTCTGCAGGTTTTTGAAAGTCAGTCAGGAAGCAGGAACAGGGAAACCAGGGAGCTGCAGCACGGCACAGGAACACGGTGAGCTGGGCTCCTCTCTCCCAGAACAGGAGATTCCCAGAAACAGGTGTTTGCCTGAAAATCCCCTTTCACTGAAGCCCTGCCTCGGAAAGAGCCCTTCCTGGAAAAGCATCAGAAAATCCTCAGGTTCCATCCCGCAGAGTTTTACAAGCTATTGCCAGAGGAGTCTGCTCAAGCACACGGAAAAGAAGCCTCTGATGGGGCTGGGGGGGTTTGGGGGGGAAGGGAACCTAAAGCCCCGTCAAGTTCCACCCC
>NW_010240092.1:0-962 GCF_000690775.1 Eurypyga helias | reverse complement strand
CACTCCCAGGGATGGGGCATCCACAGCTTCTCTGGGAACCTGTCCCAGCGCTCCCACCCTCTGCGGGAAGAATTCCTTCCTGATGTCCCACCTCCATCTCCCTCTTTCCATTTAAACTCGTTACCCCTCGTGCTGTCACTCCCTGCCCTTGGGAAAAGCCCTCGGATAAGCTGTAAATACAGGGAGAGCGTCAGCAGGGTCGGAATCCAGCCGCAGCGATGGCACGGTGACCCCCAGCGCGCACGTGCCTTCCCCCGTGCTGGCAGGAGGCGATGGGGCACAGAGCCGGGAAGCAGCAGCTCCTTAAGCTGCAGCGTGTCGCTCGCTCCCATCCCTGCTCCATGAGCCCAGGCACGTGCGGCTCCATATGGCACCGGGCAGGAGAGCCGCTCCGTCAGGACCCAGGGCACACGCTGCCTTGGCGGCACGCACACAACAGCCCCGGCTCCGCATCCCCTTCCATGACTCCATCCCTGTCTCTCCCAATGCCAGGATAAATCCCAGGGAACTGCACCCCGGGAATTTGCTGTTCACTCCAGGCGAAGGCAGGTGCTCTACCAGATGGCAACAACCTGGCTGAAGGCTGGAGATGTATCCAGCACCCAAACCAACGGAGTCTGAGCTCACAGGCCCTTCCCTTTGTCATAAACTGTGCATTTGGCCATAACCCGGACGGGAAGCTACTCGTGGATGTGCCCTTTCCGGCCAGGAACCCACCTGCGCTGGGCTCTGCCACTCCCACGTCCACCTCCCTTCCCACCCCACTAAGGGACATCCAGGTGCTCTGGACCCGTCACGCTCAGCCAGGTGACAAATCTGTCCCGGCCCCCTCCGGGACTGCATTCCGACTGCGCGAGGCAGAGAGCAGATGGGCACGTCAGGCCGTAGGGAGCCGGGAACAGCATCCACATCACTGGGAATCACAAAATACAGCTGGGGAATTCAGGCAGGCTGGGATGTCA
>NW_010240091.1:0-8256 GCF_000690775.1 Eurypyga helias | reverse complement strand
AACCATTCTATGATTCTAACTACAACACACAATCCTCTTTGAAACATACACATATATATATGTACTATAACACTTGCATCTTGCAGAAGACCTAGACCTAAGCTACAATCCACCTGTGCCCTATGATGTTACTCCTACAGCACTGACCACTACTGTCTCCAAGTTATATGACCAATAATGAAATGTCACTGGTTAATGCCCTGACAACACTTTGTTAATACAGCAACATTGTACTAGAATAAAGCAACCTCATTTCCAACATGAAACAGCTATAAGTTTTCACCTAAGCTCACAGGACTCCAAACTGAGAGGACCATTCACTGACAGTCTTTAAGCTGCCCTAATTTAAGCAGCTGACCAGCCATTTAACAGTTACACAACTGCAACTGCCTTATGAGTTAAACTTCTGTCTCAAAGCACTTTTCTTGTTCCTTAATTAGTCTCTGTAACTTTGCATGTCTCTCCCTAGCCAAAGGATGACAGTTTTATTAAGAGCAGAGACTAACTTCGGGAATCACCTTCAAAAGTTTAACAAAATGGGAATGGAGATAAACGGTCTATTTGCATAATAACAAGAGAGCTGACTTGCTATGAAAAAACCCCAAGTTCCTCATAAGCAATTACTTTTGTCCTGTGCCACACTTGAGACCCAAAACAGAGCAGGTTTCCTCAGGATTTTCCACTGGGTTCTCATCCACATCCAGTTCGTGGCTAGGAAGAAATACAGACGAGAAAGTTACTTACTGTAAAAATGATTTATTTTACAGATTTACCACTAATATTCTAATGTATTTAAAATATTTGAACGTGCACTTCAGTAAGTTCTTCCACACACTGCTGAAACCAAAAGCAAGGCACAGAACACCAGTCACACCCATGAAAACATACCATTTTTCACCCAATCTAGTAATTTATGTCCTTCGATTGGGGTTATAATATTCCAACTATTCTGAATTTCTTCTTGAAATGTTTAGTGTCAAGCCCTACATGGAACTGATGAAGATAAAGTGTCTGTTCACCCTATTTCCAAATGAACTTCTTCATCTATTATGTTATCCATAGCATTATCTATTATTAATCTTATGGCAACAGCAAAATATTAGCACAAAACCAAGGCTACATCATTAGCAGATAATGAATCCATCCATCCCCTCATCTTTGAATTTGTAAATTGATGACAGGGGAAGAGCCATCCCATCATCTTTGAGGCTATAAATTTGTTAATGAGGAAAGAAAACTGTGACAGGGCAGACTACCTATTTTATGACTGTCGCAGCACCGAACACTCTACTTGCAGGATACAACTCAAACAATACAAATTATTTACTATTGTTCTTGTATTGTCTACCCTAACTAGATCTAGATAAGCAAGTTGTCCTCTCCATTTTAACAACCCTGTATACTTCAGTGGCACGAGAATAGCACTGTCACCTTGCACAGTCATTGAGGCCATGCACTGTTTTCATAAAGCAAAGGAGGATAAACTATAAGTTTTAACTCACAGTCTCAATCAAGTAAATAGTTACTATAAATCAGAAGGCTTCTGGACCTTCCCTCACGTGAGAAAAAAGCTCATCTAAATTTCATGACTTGCCTTCTCTTGACTTTGGCATGTCTGTATTCAGGAGGCTCTTCATCCTCATCTTCATCTCTGTCACGAAGCAGTGAATGTTCTTTGTCACATGCGTTCGAGCTACATGACCCCTGTGAACCTAAGAAAGGTAGATGAGATCATGTTTTCCTTCTGCATACTTTCCTTATCTTCTAATCCCCAACGTCTGCAGCTACAGGCAGGTTGTCTCACATACCTAAATCTGACAAGTAAGGTACAAGTGCCAAACACACACACCCCTTTACCGATCTTTGAGGTACAACATACCAACACAAGCTTCCAGTACTAGTTACACTGTAGAGCTAATAAGCAGGACCAACTTCAAATTACCTCAGCTGTCCAGGAAAAATAAATGCCTGCAAGGTACAAATTCAAAACAGTTTCTTTCTTGTTCTTAAATTTTGTTTCCATTTCATCAGCTATGTGAAGATATTCACATACGTTTAATGAGACGAGTCCAGCACCTCCTCTCATTTCTTGCTGGTAAGGAGATTTTCCTTTCACCTCTCCCATTCCCAACTCTACCATAGGATCAAGATGGGACCACACCTGCCTCTTCCTTCCTTAGAAACTCACTAGCAGTGGACTCAGGTTTCCCACCAAACTAAAGTCCTGAGCTGCTGACACTTAACTCACATGCTTCATCCTTCCTCTTCAGCAGTAGAACGCAGGAGAACGCATGCAACGGTCAGGACAGACGTTACGCTGCTGCTTACAGCGAACACTGGCAGGAAGAACCGGCAGGCAAACGTGATGGCATTCTCCTTTCTCTGCATGATGAACTGGCTGGCAAAGAAGCCTCCAGCCCAGCCTCGCACCTCCCTCACCGAAGCTCTGCCAGTAGCACAAGGCACTGCCACCGGCTTTCCCCATCCTGCTACGCTACCTGGCACTTCCCCTTGTTACCACCAGCTGTGAACCTATGAATTTGGGGTTGTAATGATGACTGCAGCTCACTGCCTAATTGATAATGCTGGAAACGACCTCTGGAAGACATCTGGTCCACAGTAGCACAGCACAACAAAACAAAGGTTTATTTTCAAGTATGGCATTTTTTTAAGACAGAAGGCAAAAAAAACACCCAACCCCACAACTGCAGAACTATTTTTTTTCCAAAAAGCTGTTCTTAGAATTTGTCAGATTCATGAGAACATCCACCTATTACTAGTTTTAGACTACCAGTGAGAAAAGACAAATCAGCTGGATGACCCAGCTGCAATGCCAAGACAAATAAATAAACATGCACTAACAGTGCCCTCTCACCACTTTCTGAGTACATTTGAAGGTTTATGAAGTACATGTTCTGTTAAAATCACTTCTGGCTAAAGAATACATTCAATATACTGTTTTTTGTGAAGAGACATCATCCAGAGAAGCAGAGGGAAGAAAAAGGAATCAAGTACGCAATCATTCTACAAAATACTCTGTTGACTTTTTTAAAACCACGTAATACAGGCATGGCCTTGCTTTTTATATATAATCATCTAAAGAAATGCTGGTAGAATCAATTTTACCTGATTTTGTATTACCTGACTGATTAATACTTCCATTTTCACAAGATGCATTCCTTTTCCTGGTTCCTCCATCACAGGGCTCCTTCTGGCTTGAAATACAAGGACACTGGCTTTCACTGTCAGATGAATCATGCTCTTGAGGCTCTTGGTGGGTGACTGTTAGAGCAGCACTGCTCTGCTCCACTTCCTCCAAATTCAGATTTAAATTACAAATCCCAGAGATTATTTCACTGTGGGGCTCCACACATGAAAGGAGTGTTTCCTCACTTTTGGGGTTAGTGGGAGACAGCTCTAAGCTCAGCACTTCACCTGGGCTAGCCAAGTCCATTCTTTCTGAAAGACCAGTCTCCTGGGTAACCGCACCAGCTCCTGCGTTGTCACCATGTGAGCTCTCAGTAGTCCATCCCTGATTTGTCCAGTACTGAAACTGTTCCCAGTAATACCAGTACAGTTCACTATAATGCTGCTCCCACTCTTCCTTGGTGTCTGCACTATTCCAGGGCTCGGAGGCTGTTGTGGCCTCAGATGATGAGACCTCTTGATGCTTCTCCAACCAACTTTGCCAAAGAAGGCCTTCTCCGTACTCGCTCCAGTACTTCTCCCATTTTTCTTTAAGTTCACTGGGTAAAGCCGCATTAGCAAGACTTTCTGAGCTTTCACAGTTCCCTTCACCTATAACCTGAGTTTTGCTAATCTTCTCACTTTGCTCTGTAGCTACGGCTGGCTCATCAGAAACGGACTGGCTACAACCACCACAAACTCCATCCTGACATTCCTGCCCTATTTTATCCTTGTGTTTTTGCTTTAACTCCTTCTTTTTCTTTTTCACAATCTTCATGTTACTTCTCCTTCTGTAATTTTCTTTTCCCTAAAATAGAATGGAAAAATATATTCAAAAGTCCACATCATATATGCAGTTTTTTTCCTGCTTCTGTTGTAACCCTCCCCCTCGCAGTAACCCCACCCTTATGTTTCTCCCCAAAACAGGTTATAGCGTTTATGGGTTGACAGGGCCCTGCTGCATAACTTTGTCTGACGTCTCTGAGGAAATTGTGCTGTGAGAAAGGGTAGAGAAAGATGCGCACACAAAAAGGCAGCATTACAGACAGAAGTGCAGCTGCTGAAAGTCATTAGTAGCTCAAGGATTCAGAAGGAAAGACATCAACATGAAACACTATAAAATCCTAAAGCGACATCAGTCAGGAATTGAGGGGTTACTGGGTTGAGCTCAACAGTAGAACAGTATCTCAGTAACATCAAGGACCTGTTTTAGGGGACCGTCGAGGCTGACCCTTACTGTCACCTGGTATCTGCAAAAACAATTCTGGTGTCTTATTAGTGTAGTGAACACAATGCTCAGCGACCTAAAAGATTTGTTAAATCCTTGCTATCTTTGGGTGCTTTAAACAAAAAAAGCATCGCTTTATGCTCATAACCTCTATAATCCTGCAGCTGAATCTCCATATGACTGAAGACATTGACCCAAAAGAGGGGTGAAATGCTCCTCCCATCCCATACTGATCTCCAAGTTGGCCAACAGAAACACAAGGAAACAGCCTCCTCTCCAAACATTTGGGCCTTTTGTTTGTGCAATACAACCATTTCACTTGGTATAACAAACTCAAATCACTGCAGTTGTGTAGCAGAACAGAAGACAGAACCCGAAAGGAAACACTAAGGCAACTTGTTGGTTGCACCAAATAGAACTCCACTTGTTTCAGTGGGGGTTCCTGTGCTTAGAGACAGATACAAGAAAAACAAGTTGTTCTATCAGCTAAAACTGCCAGACTTTTGCATAAACTGCCAAATTAACTTTGGCAGGAAAAAGGCAGCAGTGATGAGGGCCTATAACACACATTAGCAAAAGACTGTAAATGTACAGATACTACTCCAAATGTCCCGTCAGCTGCCATCCCTAGTTTTGTTGCATTGACAAATGCGTAAGGTGGACTATAAAGAGGTTAGGTTCAGAGAGCTGGGATTAATCTTTCATCTACATCCCTCATAACATCACATTAATGTCTGCAGCGCAAAGCACAACGCTTAGCAGTAATCTAGTAAAAACATACATAGTTTTCTCATTCCAGATATTTGCAGTATTACTACAGAGCAACACAAATCACGTGTATACCTCAGCCTTGAAGTGGGTTGCCTGTAAAGTCTATTTACCTGCCATCAATTAAAATCATGTACAAGTTTCTCCTTTTTATTTACAAATTAATCAGGTCAGAACCACAGAGTGCTCTGTCTAAAAGTCCCCTCTCACCACTGGTGAGGTCTGTATTCCACAAAGTAGATAATGTGGACTAGACTTCACCCAAGCCTCACTCCTACCCTTTGGAACAGCCTGGATTTATCACATGCAAGGGCGAATCTAAGGAACCAGCTTTTTCTATTAGCATCTAAATGGTTAAAGCAGACAGCGTGAACACAGGTGCTCAGTTCTGTGTACACTAGTTGTTCTGAAGCAGAGCATCAGGGCTACCATGGCTGTTTTAAACTAGCTCTTCTCTAGTAGCAAGAGAAATACAGATATGGAAGCATAAAGCACAGCCTGACCCTGTTCAGTCCAAGTGGCGGGTGGATTTTACAAACTCTACAGACCAGGGTGCTGCATGTTACTACAAGAAGCTGAGGCAGGCAGCTTAAAGCCAGCTTGGATACGTCTCCATGAACTGCAGTCCACAAGTAACTGAGGGGCAGACATGCCCCTGTGTTTGGAAATACAAAGTAAACAGGACAAATAAAGCAAATAAAGATTTACCACGAAGTGCCTGTGGGCTGGCTGCCCACCGAACTGAAGAGGCAACCCCATACTCTTCATAAGCTCAGCCTCGGAGTCTAGTTCAACCTCTTCCAAGTCAAGAGCATGACTAGTGTCCACCTTTAACGTCCCACTGGGACAATGGTTCTCCTCCTCAGATGCTTGTTCCTCCCCTGTTAAGAAATTATATCAAGGGAATACGATCTGTTTCTGACACCACAACGCAAGAGCAAGGCATATAAAAATTAGCAGAACTGTCCCTTAAGTTTCCTTTCCCATCTATAATTTTCATCATAAGCATCTTATTTTCTGTGTAATTATCAGTAGGAAACAAAACCTAACTTCTACAGCCAAAACACTGCACTGGGTCTGTCTGGGATGGAGTTAACTTTCCTCTTAGCCACCACTACAATGCTGTGTTTTGGATCTGTGGCTAAAACAGTGTGGATATCACACCGCTGTTTTGGCTACTGCCAGCAGTGCTTGCACCCCAGCGAGTAGGCTGGGGTGGGCAAGAGATTAGGAGGGGACACAGCTGGGAGTGCTGACCCAGACTAGCTGAAGGGACAGTCCATACCATATGTAATGCTCAGCAATAAAAACTGGGGCAGAGGCTGTGGGTGCTTGGGGTTAACTCACCACAAACATTCACCTCAATAACTTGCAGAGCAAACGATAATGATGCCCAGTAACCAACAGAAAAATGAGTATTAGGAAGAGAAAATTCTTTGCATGAGTTCTTTTGGCATATATCACAGCAAGCTTAAAATAGAAGAAACTGCTGGGTTTGTTACAAATCTTTCAAAACCACACTAACATGATTTTACAAAAATGTAACGTGTGAGCTACAGAACATAATGACCTCAGCAATAACTGACCAACTACTGAAACACTGCTGGCACATCTATCACATTTTTAAGCAACATCGTGTGTATATGAAACGACAAATACCATGGAGAAAGTAGGAACTGTATATTGATGAAACTTGTGAAATACAAGAGCTCTTGACATAGTTGATAAAACTGAAAAATTTAATTTTTTTTGTTTGTTTAGGATATATTTACTGCCAAATTATCATAAGCATAAGACTTCTGTTTTCATCTGATTACTCTCCCCACAGTTCAGTCATATATGCACAGAAATATGGTTTACATTTCCCTTCTTCGCTCCATTCACAGTGCCTTTCCCTAACCTGTGCTATTTATTCTCAGCTTCTATGAACATTCGTTTCTGTTCAGACTCCTTCCTGTCAAATCAAGCTATTGTATGTCACTGGATCTAGCAAGACAGCAATGGAAAAAGCAGATACCAAAGCAGTTATGTTCAGATAGGCATGTGTGGGGAATTCAGGAGGATGGAGCAAGGGACTAGTGTTGAATTTGCCAGATTAATAATCATGCACCATGATTATTCCTAAAATACATGCAAGTAGGGAGAGATTTACTCCACTGGTCCTCCTCATGATTCCTCATCTACACGGAAACTATAATTTTCCTCATCATGGCTACTGCTTTTCCTCTGCAGATTAATCAGCAACAACTAATGTTCTAGTCTGGGGTAGAGGCAGCACAACAGTTTTAAAGCGAGGCAAACATCTAGGATTTGCAGACCCTCTGTTATATAATCAATTTTGAGCTAGAGAAGGTGAAATATTGATTTGAGAGCAGGTCAGGCACTTGTGAACGAATCTGCCCTCTGCATCAGGTGGAGATTAAGTGAGCTGGTAAATCTGTGCAAATAGGAATAAGCATGGCACCTAGTTTGACACAAACTTCCACATCAAGATGACAGTAACTTGAAAGTGCTAAATTATTATTCACATCAACCCCAAAAGAAAAGTATGCAAAACCAAGCCAGAAATAAGAACACTATGTGTTAGCAGTTATACAGTCCTACTGTACCTTAAATAACCACATGTAACTCACTTTAACTGGAAATCATATCGCACAGGAAATGTTATTACCTTACCTGTACTGTCATTGTCATCTTTGACATAAAATCCTTTTAATCCCAGTTTATATAATTTTCGATCTCTGTAAAAAGGAAGAGAGACATTGACAAAGGTGGTCATCATTAAAACTTTTTTTTTTTTACAGTAAAAATGACCATTCAGTGGAACAACCTTTCCAGAAACAAGGTAGAGTCCCCATCACTGGGGGTTTCAGGATGCAACTAGATGGGGTGCTAGACAACCTCATCTAGGCTCGCTCTCCCACAGGAGGCTGGCCCAGATGCTCTTTTGAGGTCCCTTCTTACCTGGGCTGCTCTGTGATTCTAAAAACACAAAGCAAAATATGAAAAAGGCAGCACTTCAAAGCCTGATGTGAAAAGCTTACATGAGCTTTAACAAGGCCAAGTGCAAGGTC